>NW_017731429.1:3627559-3642702 GCF_001890085.2 Hipposideros armiger | reverse complement strand
CCACTGAGTTAATATTGGAGTAAAAACTTAAAATAAGACTCATTTCTTATAAAAATTGGCTTCAAAATTGCAACCCCAAAGCCACAGCTCCCCCTAAATATTCCTTTCTGCTCCCCCTACTTCTCCAGAAGGGAAGTGTTGGCAAAGAGCTGCTTATCCTTTTGCCAAAGAACACCCTTAAAGGAGCAACCCACAAAGCCAAAAAGCAGTGACTATTAGGGGGAAAAAAAGAGTGGTCTGGAACAAGGCCTTGAATAGGCCTTCAATAATTATCCATAGTGCCCTCTTTGAAAGGTTTTTGAAATGTCACTGAATTATCTGTTTCACTAGGTTCAAAGTTGAACCGGGAAATAGATAGTAAAGTGTGCAACGAAGTCTATTATACAATAAAATTCACCCATTCATTCATTCATATATGTCTTGGGTGCCTACTATGTTTTGGGAATGTTAAACACTGTAGGTTCAAAGAAGGCCAATGCTAATGTTTGGACCAATGAGTGGTCACTGCAAATACCTTATTGCTTAAACAGCTTTTAAGAATCTTGGAGGCTAGTGTGAAAGACAGGCAACCCAGTATGGTAAGCGTCATGATAAAGGTGGAAAGGTAGCACTGTGGGATTGCATAGGAGATGCACATAGCCCTGAATGGAGTAAAGGAGGTATCTAGGAAAAGGTTTTGCAGCGGTAATGCTTACACAGTCTTGAAAGTTGGATAGGCAATAAAATGGTGAATGGAAGAGAGGAGGGTATACTCTAGAGCAGGGGTCGGCAAACTTTTGAGACAGAAGAGCCACCAGGGGTCAGCAAACTGCGGCTTGCCAGCCACAGGCTCTGAAGTAAAATTGAAAATGAAAATAAAACTATCATAGTTTCACTTATAAAATTTTTAAAGGATATTATTCACATAATGGTGATTATGTAAAATATATATTTATGGTTCTCAAAATTTTTTTAAATTGTTGTGAGGGACAGGATTGGCTCTTCCAGGGGTCGGCAAACTTTTGAGACAGAACGTACCCAAAGAGCCACATGTGGCTCACAAGCCGCAGTTTGCAGACCACTGCTCTAGAGGTCTCTACATACACAAAGACAAAGAGAAGGACACAAAAAGAAAGCATCACTACAAGGAGTTTACCCTAACCAAACATTTTTGCAGAGTTTTAACTTATGGCTTCCAAATTGAATCTGATTTAATACACCTTACTGTTACACAGCTGGATTTGAACCCAGGAGCCAACACACACCATGCATATACGGCACATAATGTAGATGAAGTAATTCATGACTGTAAATTTTCAGACATTTTAATGTTTTTTTAGAACATTAAAGTCCTTCTTTCAGAAAAGTGGCTAGTATAGTCAATGTAATAGCAATTGCATCGTCTTCTTTTGGGGGCCCACAGGGATTCCCCTGCTGGGAGATTTGCCATGATCTGCAACACTCTAGAACTCAAAGGAAAGGGCAGTTAAGTGGTCTTTCTTCCCACTCAAACATTTCTTCTCATTCAAAATGGTTTCTTTCCTCTTCCCTCACTGTTTTGTCAATTGGTGAATTTCTTTCAAGATTTCAGACAAATAGGCAATAGCTCTATCCTACAAAAAATAGTTGGAGACACTGGTTTATTGATAGAGAAAAAGAAAAGGAAATACTAGTCAATTATTACTGTGTATATTAAAATAAAGATAGTATTCATTAACTATGTACTCAGCAGTCTTTGATATAATTCTAAGGGAAGGACAAAGAACATCAGACCAAATAAAAGGATAAAACAATAATAGTATGTCCATTTGAATTGCAGTCTGATTTGTGGTTCAGGAATCAGAAGATCTGGAGTCTAGTCCGAATCTATTGCCAACCAAATGTGCAATCTGGAGAAATTCAGATCTTCTACGTGGACTCAGTTACTCAATTTATAATCTTAGGTTGTTGAGTTATGGTCTCTAAGGTTCTATTTGTTTTATTTTTTAACATACCAAACATCCATGAAAATCAGGAAATTTAGTTTTAAGACTAAAGGAAAACGATTGTTCATGTGAACTTTGCAAGCTAGGATTTGCAAGCTAGAATTATTCAAATGAACTTAGTCTTTCCTTTTTGGTCTTACTGTATCTGGTTTTAGCTGGAAACCAAAGAGAGAAAAATAATTTGGATTTGGATATGGTTGTCCCATAAAAAGAAAGACCACCAAATATTTGGACAAGATGGCTTATTACACTTTCATGAATTACAATAGAAAGGTATATTCCATCTCTTAAGAAACTCTGGCCAAACTTCCTCATAGTTAAGGAGCCACTTAAGGGGGAACTAGAAAAGCCTGCTGTTGTTGTTTTTAATTAAAATTTATTGAGGTGACAACAGTTAGTAAAATTACATAGGTTTCAACTGTACAATTCTGTAATACATCATCTATATGTCACATTGTGTGTTCACCACCCAGAGTCAGTTCTGCTTCTAGCACCATATTTTTTACCCTGTTGACCCTCACCTACTCCCCTCCCCGCTTGCCCTCTGGTAACCACTAAACTGTTGCCTGTGTCTATGAGTTTTTGTTTCTTTATTTGTTTGTCTTGTTCCTTTGTTGCTTTCAGTTTTATATCCCACATATCAGTGAAATCATACGGTTCTTGACTTTTTATATCTGATTTATTTTGCTTAGCACAGGGGTTGGCAAACTGCAGCTCGCAAGCCCCATGCATCTCTTCGGATATGTCCTATCTCAAAAGTTTGCCGACCCCTGGAAGAGCAAATCCTGTCCCTCACAACAATTTAAAAATTAACTGAGAGCCATAAATATATTTTTACGTAATCACCATTATGTGAATAATATCCTTTAAAAATTTTATAAATGAAACTATGATAGTTTTATTTTCATGTTCAATTTTACTTCAGAGCCACAGTTCATGAGCCACAGTTTGCTGACCCCTGGAGGCTCTTCCATCTCAAAAGTTTGCCGACCCCTGGCTTAGCATAATAGTCTCAAGATCCATCCATTTTGTCGCAAATGGCACTATTTCATCTTTTCTTATGGCAAAGCAGTATTCCATTGTATATGTATACCATATCTTCTTTATCCAATCAGCTATCAAAGGACACTTTGGTTGTTTCCATGTCTTGGTCACCATAAATAAAGCTGCAATGAACATCGGAGCATATATATCTTTGTGGATAAAATCCATGTGCAAAAGAATGAAACTAGATTGCTATCTGTCACCATGTACCAAAATTAACTCAAAATGGATCATAGACCTAAACATAGGACCGGAAACAATAAACTGCATACAAGAAAACATAGGTACTAAACTTATGGATCTTGGCTTCAGAGAGGATTTTATGAACATCACCTCAAAGGCAAGGGAAGTCAAAGCTAAAATAAATGAATGGGACTATGTCAAATCTAAAAAGCTTCTGCACAGCAAAAGAAACCATCCAAAAAATAAAGAGGTAACCAACCAAATGGAAGAAGATATTTGCAAATAACACCTCTGATAACTTTGGATATTATATAAAACTAATATCCAAAATATATAAGGAACTCATACAACTCAACAACAAAAAACCAAACAATTCAATTACAAAACAGACAGAGGACCTGAATAGACATTTCTCCAAAGAATACATACAGATGGCCAATAGTCATATGAAAAGATGCTCAACATCACTAATCATCAGAGAAATGCAAATAAAAGTAACAATGAGATATCACCTCACACCTGTTGGAATGGCTATCATCAACAAGACCAATAATAACAAGTGTTGGAGAGGCTGTGGAGAAAAAGGAACCCTTATACACTGTTGGTGGGAATGCAGATTGGTGCAGCAGCTATGGAAGGCAGTGTGGAGGTTCCTCAAACAACTAAGAATAGAATTACCATATGACCCAGCAATCCCTCCTCTGGGTATCTACCCCCCAAATTAGAAAAGCCTGGTTGATAATGAACTGTTACAAATATCCAAAGTTAGAACTTTCTGAAATACTTTATTGCACTATTCATGGCACTCTCTTAAAGAAATGCCTTAGCTGGAAGAAGTAGCTTAGAATAAATATTTCTTCAAGAGATACTGGAACAGATGGTTATTATCAGTTAATATATCATCATTGACAATTGAATGCTGTCTGTTACTTGACTTCATAAAGTGGGTAGGGAGAGTGGTGCTACTGGGGAGAGCTGTGGACATTTAGTTCAGGTTCGCATTCTGGCAGCCAACTCAGGAACAAACTGCAATTTGTGCATAGAGCCTTCTGTTAAATCTGTCACTGAAAATTAAAAAAAAAGAAGAAGAAGAAAAAGAAGAAGAAGAAGCTGAGCATAGAGAAATCAAAGCATGGAGTAATATCTTAGGATTTCTCTGGGATACTACTATCAACTAGTCCTATTTCTGTTATGGAATTGGGTCATTCCAATAACATCATGTTGATATGCTAGAACATAAGTGAAGATTTAAAAGGATACAAAAGGTCAGTTTAGTACAAGTGTGCCATTAAGATATTATTGCTGTCCATAAGAGACTGACTTCAGGAAATTTGGGAATCCATTTTTTTAAAATTTTATTAAATTTATTGGGGTGACATTGTTTAGTAAAATTATATGTTTCATCTGTACACTTCTATTATACATCATGTATATACTGCATTGTGTGTTCACCACCCAGCATCAGTGCTTTCTCTATCATCATGGATTTGACCCTTTTACCCTTTTCTACCCTTCCTCCCCCCTTACCCTCTGGTAACCACTAACCTGTCATCTGTGTCTATGAGTTTTTGTTTGTTTGTTTGGCTTGTATATTTGTTACTTTCAGTTTTACATACCACAAATGAGTGAAATTTTGAGATTATGCTAAGCGAAATAAGTTAGACAAAAAAAGTGGAATCTTTTTTATAAGTACTTTACAAGTATAGAAACTATATGATCCAGAGTATAAGGAAGAGGGGGCATGTATCTCCCACTCCTGGGTAAAAAGGAAGTGTGTTGCAAGGAGACAATATCCACAAGGAGCAGATGAGTATTACTCACGTCAATATAACATTGTTCTTCTGCATAACTTTTAAATCCTGGCCTCCATATAATGATAAGATAATTTAGGGGCTTGCCAAGCAGGAACAAGACCTAAAACACTTTCTGAATAAAGGTAACAGCATCTAATGTCTTTTTAAAAAAGGACACACATATAAAGAACATAGGGATCTTATGTATAAAGTGATTTTCTTTTTGATCAGAAGAAATTGGAAAAGAAAAATCAATAAAAGAAAACACAAACATTTCCTTATATATGAAACTATGTTGACATTACAGAGGTCCTCAATGTAAACACTCCTACTCATGACAAATGTAATACATATTGCTATCTAGGTGATGTCTACTCTTCAGAGAATGTTTGGGGAAATGAAGCAAATATTCTTATATTACATCAGAATTGGTTCCACACGACTTCATAGAAATGTTTGCTTTAAAATGATCATTTTTAATTCATTGAAGAGTGATTTTTATATTTAATTCTTAAGTGGCTGACAGTGAATGTAGTTTACTAGTTAATCAACAAGAATTTATTCAGCATCTATGGTATGAGTCACTGGTACAGAGAGGCTTCTGGATGAGAACTTATTTCATGGAATCTAGTCAAAAAAGTCATGCCTGGAAAAAATAAGACAATATTCCAGTCTCCAAACTTTGGTGGAAGTGTAGGAGGGAAATATGTACCTGATACAACCATTTAAAAAAAACAATTTGGTTCTAAACAGTGACTCAGGGAAACTAGTTTTAGAGAAAAGCAAACAGCCCCATCTCCTAGTGTTAGACTGAGCTGGGATTCATAGATGTTGAATTAACACATAAGCAGCCCAGAGAGAAGATGTCTGGGCAAGAAGTGAATGGTAGAGATTAAACAAGTACTCTGAGCCAGACTGTGAGGGTAAAATGAGTCCACATGTGAAAAGCTTGCTTAGAACAGTGGTTGGCATATAATAAATAATGAATAAATGTTCAATGTCATTATATAGCAAGCCATCCATTATTAGAGCAAAGTAAATGCAACTAATTCTCTCTGTCTTCTATGGATTGCTTTTCCATTTTGGGTCAAACCCATGTACAGTAAAACCTTGGATTGCGAGTAACATGGCTTGCGAGTGTTCTGCAAGATGAGCAAACATTTCTAATACAATTTAATGTGGTAAATGAGCGATGCCTTGCAATACGAGTAGTTTGTTCCCGGAACAAATTATGCTCGCAAACCACGGCATTACTGTATTTGATTTTATTAGTATTTCGCCTTGGAAACAGCATATAATCTGCTCTGGGACCTGTGTTCCACAGGGAATAGCGTTGTTACAGGTTATATTATTCTGACCAATTTAATTGAAATTATGGTCAGAGCTATAACACCATATATATTTCATAAGAAAGAGCCTCTTGTTCCATTGTGCCCCTACTGGAAAGAAGAAGACAGGAAATTCTAAGCAGAACTGCATGAGAAAATGTTGAGATGCAAGAGTGATTCTTAGAGTATGAATGACAGTTATGAGACCAATTAGAAGTGTAAAAGAGAGATTCCATTGAGGTATAATGGATGATAATACTGGAAATAAACTGCAAAGTGCTATTTCAAAGTCAGTTTGAGGTAATGGAATTTCATCCTGATGTTAACAGGAAACAACTGAAGAATTTAAGTAATATAATCAAGTGATGTTTCAGGAAAATTGACTTTCAGTTTATTTGCCAGTAGAGTTTATCATAAATGAAAGCGAAGGAGTTGCTTCTGCCATTTATATTTATCTCTCTGTATAAAGTGTTTCCCAAAGAAACTAGGTTAGAAATTACAATAATGATCAAGTGAATATCTATTTTTACACAGAAAGATTCAGACCATATGTTGAGTGATTTTATACTAAGCGATGATCTAAGGTATATTAAATATACAGGAGAAATGAAGGGTGATTTCCAAATTATATCTAGGCCTCCATGTAGAGTACACTCATTTCCCTTCGAATGGGTCTCTCATGACTTACATTACACTATTTTTCAAAAGGAAGGATCTATGATGTGTGGGAAGATCTATGAATATAATCAAAATATAATA
Organism: Hipposideros armiger; assembly: GCF_001890085.2. Taxonomy (NCBI): domain Eukaryota; kingdom Metazoa; phylum Chordata; class Mammalia; order Chiroptera; family Hipposideridae; genus Hipposideros; species Hipposideros armiger. The sequence goes on along the minus strand of NW_017731429.1, from coordinate 3,635,631 downwards.
AAATATGTTCCATGCATAGTATTTAAAATGCAATGAATTTACATTGTCAGTTTTTATTTGTTTTCTAGAAAGAAAAAAATTAAGGACCTCCTTAATTTTTTTTAAAGAAAAAAATTAAGGACCTCCTATTACTCAAGCCAGGACCAGGGCAATGATTTTCATGTTACCCAGGAAAAAGAGTCAAATACAAATGACTAAAAAGCCTCCAAAGACTCAAGAAACTATTCCAGTTTTAAAAGATATACCCTAAGCAGGGAATGTTTCAACACTTGAGCTTAAAAATTTTTAAGAATGCTAATAATATTTTAAATAATAAAGGTAAAATAAAACAATCTAAATGACAAAAACAGTAGTCTGGCACATTATTGACTAAAATATATAGAGAGAGCTAAATTGTGTCCCAATTATGTATTCAATTATGTAACTAAAACAACAGCAAAATTTAATGAACACCTGCCCGGTGTCAAGCAATTCTGGACACTTTTCATGGATCAGGCTAGAACAGGGGTTGGCAAACTGCGGCTCCGCGAGTCACACGCGGCTCTTTGGATACGTTCCATCTCAAAAGTTTGCCGACCCCTGGAAGAGACAATCCTGTCCCTCACAACAATTTAAAAATTATTCGAGATCCATAAATATATTTTGACATAATCACCATTATGTGAATAATATCCTGTAAACATTTTATAAATGAAACTATGATAGTTTTATTTTCATGTTCAATTTTACTTCAGAGCCACAGTTCGTGAGCTGCAGTTTGCTGACCACTGGCGGCTCTTCCATCTCAAAAGTTTGCCAACCCCTGGTCTAGAGGATCCCAAATATTTTCACTAAAATATATAGTAGCTACAAAATAATTGAATTTGCGGACATAGAATTTTGAGGTATATATAGCTTACATATAGCTTCCCCAGCCCCAACCCAAAATTAATTATCTCATACTTCATCTTTAAATTTTTAAAAAAAAAAAATAATATTAACATACTTCTCCCTCAAACCTCCACATAATCATCTAGGAAAATGAGCCATGTTTTTCCTTTGGTTTGAGTATCTTCCTGGACCACCTTTTTTTACCCATAGGTAGAGATATTCTGGCTTGGTAACTAAGCTTCACATCAATTCTATGAAGTAAATACTATTACCCATTTTATGCATGAGAACATGATGAGTCAAAGGTCCTACAGCTACTAAATGGTATAGAGAGAACATTAAGCCCCATTTTTCAAAAACCAAAGCCTTTGCTATTCTTTCTACAATGTCATAATGCATTCAATGCAAACTGCAGGAAATAACAAAGCTAGAGCCTCCACTTGATGAAATTTTTTTTTTTCTATTAGTAACTCTCAGAAGAAGCAATAGCTTTAGGGATATGTACTTGATGAAAATTTTTTTTTCTTAATTTGATCTTTAAAGATACTGAAATATCCTGAATGGCCACTAGCTGACAGTTACTTCAGTTGTGGGAGAATACAAGGAAATGAATACTATCACAATAGTGTTATTTTGTAGATAATGTACCATCAAAGTATCAGAATAAAATTTGAGCGTATTTGTAAATAAACTGTACACATTCTAAAAGAAAGGCATAAAGCTATGACAATTGTTTATAAATAGCCAAATAAACAGTATATCAGAATCAGGGGTAAGGTAAAAATTACAAAATGGAGTACTAATCCTTTATCAGTATTGAGGAAACAGGAAATTACACAGCAAATAGAAGAAAGTCAGGTAGTAAAATTCTTCATTTGGTTTAGAATGTGAAAAATCATAGATAGGGGCCGGCCGAGTGGCTCAGTTGGTTAAGAGCGCAAGCTCTGAGCAACAGGGTTGCTGGTTCAATTCCCACCTGGGCCAGTGAGCTGCGCCTGAGCTGAGCTGCCAACAGGTGGCAGGATGGCTTAGCTGGTGAGAGCACGTGCTCCTAACAAAGTTGCTGGTTTGACTCCCACATGGGATGGTGGGCTACGCCCACCGAAAACTAAGATTGAATGCAGCACCTTGAGCTGAGCAGCTGTGAGCTGCTGAAGGGCAGCTGGATGGCAACCGGACTTGGAGCTGAGCTAGCTGTGCCCTCCACAACTAAGATTGAAGGACAGCAACTAGCCTGTTCCCTTTCCCCAATTCCCGAATAAAATCTTAAAAAAAAAAATCATAGATAAATGGTGCTAGGTTAACTAGATATCTGTATGGATAAAATTAAACCTCAACATCTATCTTACATAATACACAAAAATATAATTTGTAATGGAATAAAGACCTATCTGTAAAAGCTAAAATTATAAAATTCATAGAAGAAAATACTACAAAAAAAGTAAAAAAAATGAAATTTTTGACCTGGAGATAGGCAAAAATATTTTAGAATGCAAAAGGCACTAACCATAAAAGAAAATTTGACAAATTGGACTTCATAAAAATTTCAATTTCTTCTTCTCAATAGTCACTGTTAAGAAAACACAAATGTTTGTAACAGTCTAGGAAATAATATATCTAAAAATATGAATATTTAGAATCCTGAATACTTAGAAATTCTCACAAATAAATAATAAAACAATATACAACACAATTTTTTTAAATGGGTAAAAATGAACTAAGTAACTTTGGAAAATGTGGTTTTGACTAGAAACTAAATAGTTAAAGATAAAATGACCTGTACAGATGAACACTGTACTCTATTTGGTAAGTTCCTTACTCAAAGGTATTCAAGTAAAACATTTTGAAACCACTTTACATGTATAACAGTATTAGAGAAGTAAGTAAATGAATGGTAGATGATGGGAGGCAGGGGGAAATTATAGATAAGCAAGAAAGGAAGTCTAGAATGAACCCTATGGAACTGGAGTAGAGTCAAAGACATCAATATGAACTCACAGTTATATATAGACTCAACACACAAGTGAATAAATACAATTATAGATAATGTCTGTATACATGGATTAATATGCACACATAGATTACCTAGTTCTGTCCCTTGAAAGGGCCTAGAAACACAAATTTAACTAACTGCTAATGGTTAACATCACAAGAAATGCCATGTTGATATTGCATATCCCCTTACATGATGTGATGAGAAGAACACCTGAGCTCACTGGTATTCTTTCCAACAACCCTTAACTGCAATCTAATCATGAAAGAAAAAAATATATACATCAGAAAATCTAGATTGGGGACCTTCCACAGAATACCTGGTAAGTATTCCTCAGTATCATAAAGGTCATAAGAAAAAAGGAGAGACTGAAAGACTGTCACAGAGTAGACCTGGAGTCACACAACAAGTAAAGGCAATAGGAAACCTTGAATTTAATCTTGAAAGAGAAAGTGTACATTCCCAGAAAAAAATGGTGCATTCCAAATAAAACCTGGAGTTTAGCTAATAGCAGCATATGGATGTTGGTTTTTTAATGTTGAAAAAGATAGCATGGTAATGTAAGATGTTATCAATGGGGAAAACCAAATAAGAACTATACAGGAACTCTCTGTACTATCTTTTCAAGTTTTCTGTAAATCTAAAATTACTTCAAAATAAAAATGTTTATTTAAAAAATGGGCAAAGACTTGGACTGACATTTTGCAAGAGAGGATATATGAATGAACATAAATATATGCGAGCTGCTCAAAATTGTTAGTCATAGGGGAAATGCAAATCAAAATCACAATGAGCTGCCACTATACACTCACAGGAACAGCTAAAATTAAAAAAGACTAACAATGCCAAATGTTGGAGAGGATGCAGAGCTTCTTGCTCTCTCATACATTGCTGGCGACAGTATAAAACAAAATAACCAACACAGAACATGGTTTGGCAAAGTTCTTATTAAAGTTACTAGCAGTTTCTTATTAGGGTGAAACATATATATATCTAGCGAAATTTTACTTTCCAGAAATTCTACTTTAGGTATTTTTACCCAAAATAAAAACAACCCCACAAAAATACTTGTATAAGATTCTTCACTGCAGCTTTATTCACAGTAGCAAAAATTGGAAACCTAAACATCTATTAGTAGGAAAATGGATAAACAAATTGTGGTGTATTCATATAATGGGATGCTACTTAGAAATAAAGGAACAAGCGCCTGATACACATTAAATATAGATGAATCTTTAAAATATTATGTTGAGTGAAAGGAACCAGACAAAATTCCATATTGCACATTGATTACACTTATATGAATTAAAAGACAGGCAAAAATAATTAAAAAAAATCAAAATACTGGTTGTGTCTAGGAGGGCATAGACCGAAAAGGGCACAAGGGTACTTTCTAAGGTGATGGCAATACTCTATATCTTGATTTGGGTGCACATTTCTTAACATTTAGCAAACTGTGTACTTTAAGATCTGCACATTTTGATGTATAATAATTTCAAGTCAATTTTTAAAATTAGGTAAGGAAGAGAAAGGCTCTTCCTTGACTTTTTTTTTTTNACAATAATAATAATATCCAAAAATCTCTTCTGTACATTAAAGTGTACAAAACACTTTTCATAGACACCATCTAATCTCATCTCACTGTGGCTTTAGGAGATGAATTTTAATATTCTAGTCCTACAGCCTGAAAACCCAAGTCTCACCATGCCAGATCAGGGGGCATGTACAAAGTCACACACGTGCTTTCTACCTACCTCGCTCTGATTAACTCATACAAATCCACTCTGGAGCTTAATAATGGATTCAGAGGCATATGTTTAAAACTAATTAAATGACTATTGAAAATCCTTCCTAATCTCTATTAATGGGATTGATACTAGGAGCAGATCACCAATTTAGTGAAATTGCAAATGAACAGAAAAGGTGATAAAATCCTTAGCTAATGTATGGCATAATGAAGATGCTAATGAGTTTCATGTTTGGGTATATTTCGTGAAACTCATTGTGGCTGTGTAATGGGAACCCTCAGCGTCTCTCTGCTGTTACACCTTCCTCCATTGTGGAGGGAGTGCAGCTGGATCAGATTCCTGGGCAATTGAAAATGTTGTAGTATCTCGTTCAGCTCCCAAATTATACTAAGATAAGCATGCTTAGAACTTTTAAGGGATAATTCAATGCTAAGATAGAATGTCAACAAAAAATGTCAGGTTTCATTGTAAAAATAGGACATATGACCCAACAGTGAGGAGGGGTTCAGTGGTAGTCAAACCAAGAAGCACCATGGAATTGGATGCCATGTTGTTGTCCTGAATAAAACATTGTCTGAAATAGACTATAGCATGAAATAATGTGCTTTTCTTGGTGAAAAAATCTAAACAGATTCTCTAGGAATTTCATCACTCAAGACATGTCCCTGTTACGGATGAGTGGGCCAAACCTGCCTACCACGGAGCCTCCTGCTCTTGCCCTAGGCTTTGGAGGGACCCAGGACTTTGTCCTAAAGACATTAATTGGGGGAAAAAGATAAAAAACTTTTCATCTTACATGGAAAATAGATACCGTATTTGCCGGCGTATAAGACGACTGGGCGTATAAGACGACCCCCTAACATTTCCACTCAAAATACAGAGTTTGTTATATACTCGCCGTATAAGNAAGGAAATCTGAATAACATATAGACTTTAGTTACCAATAATGCATCAATATTAGTTTCTTAATTGTAATAAATGTATCATGCTAATGTAAGATGGAAAAACTGAGTGTCAACTGTATGAGAACTATCTGCACTGCTTTCACAGTTTTTCTGTAAATTAAAACAGTTCTAAAATAAAAGTGTTTATTAGAAAATAAAAGAAAGTGGAATTTAGGAATCAGATTCCAGCTAAGGAGCTTATGTCCTGGCTCCTCTCGCATTTAGGTATGACCGCATGACTGATTCATGCCAATGGGATTTGAGGGAAAATCATGTAACTTCTTGAAGCAAGGCTTTTAAGAAATGGGTATTCCTTCTCTTAAATTCTTCTGTCAGCTGGTGGAGGGGACAATGGCAGACTCTCAAGATGAAAGGAGCCTGGGTTTTTGTATTGTTGTATGGAAGAAAGTCCTCAGTGACCAGAATACATATATTAGACCAATGATTTTTGTCCCCCCAGGAGACATTTGTCTGTGTCTGAAAATATTTTTGGTTATCACAGTTGAGGAGGGGGTTGTACTAGTATTAATGTGTCAAGGTCAGGAATGCTGCTATTATTCTATAATGTATAGAACACTCCCTGCTGCCTCTCTCCCCCTCCCTGCACACACACACACACACACACACACAACAAAGAACTATCTAGTCCAAAATGCCAACAGTGCGAAGGTTGAGAAACACTTCACTAGACTGTTAAGTGAGAGATCTATATATTTCTACTGCAGTAGGCCCCTGAAATTTCAGGGTTCGCTATAGTAGCTACTGTTACCTTAAGTTCTTATGACATTCCTCCCAGAGCTAGTGTTCCATAGACCATACTTCAGGAAAAGCTGATTACATAACTGATACTGTAAATATGAAGATAAAACATTACATTGGTTGCCAAGACATGCAGACTCTACCTTCAGAGGATTTCTGAAATTCAGTCCAATCTCTCTATTTTCATCAGTAATATCTTACTCACATATACATTTCCTCCGTCCTGATCTATTATAACGGTTTCCTAAATGGGCTGTTTGTCTCTAGTTGTCTTGGTGATTGTCACAATATTAATTATTGGCAGAGCCAGAACTCNGAAGCAACTTCAAAGAAAATCACAGGAAAAGAGTATGAATTACAGTAGAGGTTTTGCTGGGGGAATTAAGCATGTGCCTGCTTTAATCAATACACAAGTCCAAAAAATGTCAAAGCTTATTTTTGCTTTTGAAAAATCACACTCTGAATTTTCATTTTAATGCAAGCTAAATTAGAAAATGCCCCCATGATTGTAGGCATAGTATCTTTGTTGGCGATCAAGAATAACATAGAAACCTAGTAAAATATTGTCACTGGGTGGAGCTTGTTTCTTATTCCTACTTGGATTAGTCAGAATAGGTTAGATTACACCCTTAAACAAAAGTGACCCCAAGATCTCAGGGTCTTCATGCTACAGATGTTTGTTTCTTACACTGATCTTCTACAAGTGGAGAGTTTTCCAGGCTGTTCTCTAAAAGCTGAAGGTAATGAAGGGGCTTTTCCCTGCCTCAGCTCATAGTCGATTGGTGAGAATTAATCATAAGACCTGGTCTAACTTCAAAGGGGCAAGGAGATACAGTCTTCTATGTGCCCATGAAGGAGAGGAAACCAGACACTGGAGAACACCACCATGTTACAGGTGAGCATAATAAATTAGATGATATTAATAGAGGAAATCTCTGAGGAAGGGAGGTAAATAGAGGCATCATTTGGGACAAAGGGAAAGGACACACAATCATTGTCATGAAGAGGATTACTTCGCAGTTAGTGTAGAAAGTCCAGAAAAAATAGTGTACTGAGCACACCTTTGAATCAACTAATAACTTGAATGCATTATGATTATTCACTGCTAAAAAGAATTCCAGGAATGGCAGTTTTGGGAAAGAAAGGACTGATCTATTCTCTACGTTTTAGTGTCCTCTTGCTGCATAGTGACTTACCACAAACTTAGCGGCTTAAAATAATAGCCATCTTATCACATCTCTCTGGGTCAGAAGTCTAACATTGTGTAACTTTATTCAGGGTCTCACTGGGCAAAATCAAGGTATCAGCCAGGGTTGCATTTCTCATCTGAAGCTTGCAGTTCAGCGTCATCGGTTGCATTCATTACTTTCTCACACTGTCCATGTGGCCCCCTACCTCTTCAAGCGGAAATCACAGGCCAGTCCTTCTCATGTTTCAGATGTCTCTGATTTCTTCTTCTGATTTTAAGGAGCCCTGTAATTACATTGGGCCCACCAGGAAATCCAGGATAATTTTTCTATGTTAAGGTCAGCTAATTAATCTTATATACAAATGCAATTTTTCTTTTGTCATTTAATGCAATATAACCACAGGACTAACACCAACTGGCAGAGATCATGGGGACCAAAATTCTGCCTAGCACACTGTAATGGGAATCTGTATCCCTAATATTTCTGTTTCATATGTAAGGCTTTAATTTTTTTTCTAACAGGTTATAACAAAACAGACATATTTGCAATGGATCTAGGTTGGAATGAG
>NW_017731429.1:3582018-3627508 GCF_001890085.2 Hipposideros armiger | reverse complement strand
TGGGGAATTGGGGGAAGGGGAACAGAAAAGTAGCTGTGGAGGGCAGTGTCACTGGCCCTCATATGTGGGATCCGAACCGGGGCCCTCTGGCATCCCAAGCCAGGTCTTAACCAATGCGCCACTCAGCCGGCCCTTCCTTGACTCTTAAATTGGGTTGCTAAACCATACCATTAGATGAAATGAAACAAGAACTATAGAAACAGAATGAACTAATAGAAATCTAGGACACCTGTTAACTCTCAATGGAGAATAAACTATAAAGAAGTATCTACAACCTTTTCAGGATCTCCTGTTTGTAATTAAGTCCTATGGCTTTGTTTGTGTATTCCTCACTTATGGCCTTTCCATCATAGCATAAAGATGGATGCAAATGATTAGCTACTTCAGTCTAGGGAATTTAATATTATTCTACTTGTAACTCACACCTTTCTTTCCCCAGACTGAGACCAATATCATGTGCAAAAAAAGCTTTCAAAAATTTTGAATAATTTAAAATTTTAAAAGATATAAAATAAAAGAATAAAAGAAAAGTCTACAGGTATGCCTAATAAGAGCATGCCTATCTTCCCAATTTTCCTGACAGCTTTAGGTTAAAACAATGCTAAACATATATAACAGAAAATTTTTTCAGTGAAGACAAGATAGACTTTCTTTAGGATTATATTATGACTATGTCTACAAAGATTTTATCCAGTTTTAAACTTAGGCTATAGGAACAAACAAATTTAACTCTGTAGAATATCTCTTTTGTTAATTCAGATATTTATTTGTTGCAGAGATAAGACATATTTATCAAAATTAAATAGAGAAGATGGCTTCAGCAATTCCAAACTTAGAATATATGCTATACTTCCATTCTAATATAAAGGAATGAGTATAGATGTGTATAAATCCTCAAGCAAAAGCTGGAGGGGCTCAGTGCATTGCACATTAAATTACACCAAACAGCTGGTTTCATACGATCCATCTACACTAAGCACTGTTCATTTCATGCAGGCAGTTCTGTGTTTTTCTATTACTTTCAAATGAAGTCATCCATCTGTAGAAAATGAGCACATGGAATATTCATGAGTTAAGAGATAATTTTTATCATCCCTGAAGAGTGTCTTTCTTTGGGTTGTTTATTACCTGCAGAGCTCAAGTATATGAAAATTGATTAAATATCATTTACCAATTATAGTGATGCCAGAACATATTGTTCAAAGCAAACACTAAAAGTTTCTTACACTAATAGTTCTTACAATAGAAGGTATGCTTTCAGGAGTGGATCTGGATTTTGTGGAACCTGAGTCTTATACAATTTTAGAAGCCCATTTTTTTAAGAAAAATAACACACAATTAAAAAAAACAAGACTGTTAGATTCTCCCTGGGGTCTTAGAAAGGACTGTGCAAATGAATGACTTGGAAGCTTCATTAACTTAAAAGTAAATCTACCTCTGCAAGCATTTTTGTAAAGAGGTGGTGGCAACAGATGAAAGGATTTTTCTACCTAAAATCTATTTAGAAAGTGTCAAATAAACATTGGAACTTCCTTAAACTGGTTTGAAACTATGTGGTTAATGATGTGATTGAATTCAACCACTATACTTGCTTTCGATTTTTGGGGGTGTGTGGGGAGAGGTGGATAGTTCCCATATGCAGGTTGCTGTCAGGTTGTGAGCTGTGGTTATTATTCTTTACTCGTAGGAGGAACAGCTCACACAGTTTACCAGTCCCCTAGGCCTTGTTCCAGCAAATATAAATCCTCAAAATGAAAGAACACCTAGTCCTTGAGTCTTAGGTCAGAAGAAGTCTCACATCCCCACCGCCCACCCACTTGCCACACTAGAAGAATTAATCACCCTCATCTGACCTTCTATAGTCTTTGTAGTCATCTCAATTACACTACTTTCTCACCTTTCTAGTTATCTGTGTATGAGCCTGACCTTGCCAGAACTGGAGCTCCTGAAGATCAAGGAAATGCCCTATCTTTGAATCTAAGAAACCTCACTCAGGGGCGGCCGGGTGGCTCAGTTGGTTAGAACGCATGCTCTGAACAACAAGGTTGCTGGTTCGATTTCCACATAGGCCAATGAGCTGCACTCTACGCAACTAGATTGAAGACAACGACTTGAGCTGAGCTGCCATCTTAAAAAATAAATAAACAAACAAACAAACAAATACAAAAAAAAAACCAACCCTAGCTCATATTGAGGGGCTAATAAATGTTTATTGAATAAATGACTGATTGAATGAATGAATGCTTTAGAGGTAAGCTACTCAAAGTATTTTCAAAGTATGGATCAGGAGAATCAGCATCCTCAGAGAACTTAATACAAATACAAAATTTCCAGAAGTATTCCAGACTGCCTGAATCAGACTGTGCATTTTAACAGGATCCTCAGGTGATTTCTTGTGCACATTCATCTTTGAGAAACTGCTTGGTTATTACTCCACTAGTTTTAAAGAAGGACTGTACCAGAAAGAATATAGCTTTATACTTTACAACAACTGTTCCTTCATTTGTTTTTAATGAGTTTGGCTACATCGGTCATAACCACAAAGGGAAAACAATCCAATGGACTATTATCCCACTTAGTTTTTCTTGTCCCTAACAAAATAAAATAGCAATTTAAAATGTACAAATTTTGTACAACTGGTGGAAAGAAGGTGAAACATTACAAATATGAACATGGAAGTTGAACTCTCAATTCAGAGCCAAAATCGTGGTCTTGTCATATATTAGTTTTTAATAAACAAATCCTCCAAAAGCCCAACCTCAGTTCACTGGAGACTGTAGATCAATACTTCTATGCCCTGGGAAGTCAAGATGGAACAGCAAGGTTGGAAAATTAGATTTACCCACGTTGCATTCTCAGTCCAGCTTTTTAAAAGTATTTGCCTATGAAATCTCAGATTGGACATTAAAGCTCAGCTAGTTTTAATTTCATGAGCAAACCATAACTAGTACATTCAGTTTATAGGCCTCTTCCTCATTCCCCTTGCTGAGCAGATTGCCAACTGTCTGGACTTTTTCCAGCTCAACTGTTAGAGAAAATCATGTCAGTTCTATCTTAAGTGTGACTATCTTTTCAGTCATTTAGGTAATCTATTGAAAAGAGTTATCGTATATTATAAATGTGATTAAGTCTGGATAGGTATAAACATATCAATTTGAAGAAGATACATTTCAATGCAAANAACTCAGAACAAAAGTTAGGCTCAGAGAAATGGATCTCAGCTTCTCCAACTTTCAACCTGCTCTGGGGATCTAGACAGGACAACTTTTCCCAACACCAGGAAGATCTTCTGTCAGGATTTATAATTGTCCCAATTGACCTGTCTGCTTTTATGCAGGATATTCTAGTATTGACCATTCCACTAAAATATGAGTCAAGAGCAGCTGTCTCCTTTGGCTGGCTCTTTTGCCATCAGTTCTGTGCCCCTGTGATGTAGTACAGTGATGGGGCATCAAAGTCCACATTCCTCCCCACCATGCTCTTTCCCCTAGTGTATGAAGGTAGGACAATTACGTTCACAAACTTTCCACTAAGTGTACAGGGGAAAGTTCACGAACCTACAATAATTGTTCCTTGGTGGGTGACGTCTGTCTAATTTTCATCTTTATGTTTCCCATAACATTACTCACAATCTCTGCATAGAGAAAGTGCTCCAAAACATAAATATGTAAGCTTAAATATTATCTTTGGGTAGTCTGTTTATTGCTCAATTTTTTACTTAAAATTTTGATAGACTTCTAACCAATCTTCTAACTAGGAACTGACCTTTTTTAAAGCCCCTAACAGAAATAGTTTTGTACTATTAAGTTATTAAGGATGGTATTTATTTAGTTTTTATTTATTGGTTTCGATTTGTTTGAAGCAATAGATTACAGGTTCCCTAATTCAGCTAATCAGAGCTGCCTGCTAGCATGAGTGTTGACACACACTCAGCTAGCTTCAACAGGTACCTCCCTGAAACCTGGCATAATAGTTTAGTAAGGTTTAGTCACGTATACAGGACTAGTCTGAGACCCTTCATTCTAATTCAGGAATGGAAATGTCATATAAATGTCTAACAATGTGAAGGTAGATCAAACACAAACGTCCTAGGCAAATAGAATTTTAAACCCCATGGAGGGTCAATTAGAAATACTACTTCCAACAGCACATATATCACAATATGTGTAAACTGACTATTAATATCATGGACCAAAAGAGGAGACAGATTCAATAAAGACTTAAATCAATCTATTTTATCCTTTTATGTATTGAAAACAAACAAACACACCAACTGCAAACCCAATTCATATCAGGCAGTCTGATAAATCTTGGGGAAAAGATAAAAAGAGTCTTTGCCTCAGGGATTTACGGACACATTACCAAATATAATATTATGTGTGCTACAACAGTCAGATTTAAAATTTATTGGAACATGGAGGAAGGTGCACTTAAATGGGTTGGGGGAAGGCTTCGCAGAGGAGCTGGCTTTTCAAGGGTGTCTGCTCTAAAGATGAACCTAATTTTGTCACATGGAGATTAAAAAAAAAAAAGACATTCCAAGCATAGAGAAGAATAAGTACAAAAGAATGCAGGTTGAGAAAGATCATGGGATGACTAAAAAAATAAATAAATTCTACTTGACACGAGGGAATGAGGCCTAGGGAGAGAGACATCCAGTGTGATACGGACATAAAGGGAGTCCGGCATTGGAGGAGATAAATCAAGGGCCATGAAGGTCATGGACAATGCAAAGAGAATGGAGCACTCTCCTGTTTCTGCCCCCACTGAGCCATTTATCTGCTTCTGTCACAGCACCTAAAACAACTTTAGTTATTGGATCACAACAAGTTTCATCTTCTCCTATTAAACTATAAACTTCTTAGGGCAGAAGCCACCTCCTGTATTACCAACAGCTAGCTCTGTGCCAGGTAGAGTTGGTGCTTTAAAAAATGTATGTCGAATGAGTTAATTAAACCTTCTCACACCACAAAATCTGGACTCAAAGGTTTGGATCTGTGGTGCTATATAAGAAGATTGTAAAATCTTGTGTACATTTTAATTAAAACCAGGATGAAAAATCTTTAAAAAAAATAAATAAAATAAAACCAGGATGACAATTTATTTCTTGATTGCTTTTCTCTAAGTATTTGACCACCTTCCGGTACCTCACTGACATTACAGGCTCTCTTATTCCTCAAATGCCCCTTTTTAGCTAACCATCACCCCGTGACCCCTCCTCTAGCTTCTATGGAGTGTGCCTATTTTCCAGAATTTTCCTATTCCTTTTTTAGTCACATCAAGTCATACTTGTCTTAATTGCATTGGTCATAGACTTATTATAATTCAAAGTGATTCAGGGACTGGATATTTTAGGCATGGTAGCCCCTGACACATTCATTTTGGACCTCACTGGCACTTACGCAATTGGTGCTCCTTGGCAACTGCACAATTGTTAGTTATTACTTATAGGGAAACAGGTTTTAATCAGAGTTTTACTTTTAACTATGAACTGTTTATTCCTATGTGGCACATGCCAGACAATTCAGGTGAAAACAATTCCAAGTAGTTCTTAGAGTTTTGGGCAAGTGAGCTTCAAAATTGATGTCCAAGCGATTCTAATTCAATGCTTACACATTGTGTAAAGGGGTGAAAGAAAAAGAGTGTTGTTGGAACAGTATGACATTTCAAACACTTATGATTTAAAAATACAATTTTGTGAGACCAAAATTATAATTCAAAAACACAAGGAAGGAAACAACTGTTTCCCAGGATCCAAAATAAATAAATAAATAAAGCCTACTACTATTTAAGTCTACTTCTATACCCACTGCTTTTAAATGGAGCCATGGCTGGTAAAGCAGGTCATCTTCAGAGTCAGATGGCCCAGGTTCGACTCTAGTTTCAACATTTACAAGCTGTGAGCTTTGTATATATTTTTAAACTTTTGGGGCCTCAGTTTCCTCATGTGTTAAATGAGGATCGCAATCACATCTCTATCACAAAGTAACGAGAATCAAGTGAATTATCTCAGGAAAACAAATGCTTGGCACCATTCCTGGTTTATCACATATACTCTATAGATGCTGAGGATTGTAATTATATCCTGGTATGCACTCAAATAACTATGAGACAAAATGATAAAGTGCTCTACAAAAGGTACAGATAAAACACTCTGGCCATACTGTCTTTCAAATTACTTTTTAATGGAAAAGTTATAAACCAGAGAAAGAAGAAAATGACGCTGGCGGGTATCCCTGTAATAAAAAGGAGCAAACACAGGGAAAGAAAATCAATGGAGGATTTAAAATGTTCTTTTTGCTTTGCCATCTAACCTGCTTCCAAATTTTCCCAATATCATAGTATAACTACTTTAAATGATGAGATGACACCTCATTTCTCTGAATCCACATGACCCAGGTGGCTTGGGGAAATGGAGGTCAATATTTTTGACTGAAATTTTAATTAAATCTCAACAAACAGTAAGAGTCTCATAGTGGATATAGCATTATAATATAGAAAGAAATGGAGGGGGCTGGGAGGATGGGCAAAAAGCTGAAGGAGATTAAGAAATACAAACTGCCAGTTATAAATACATCATGCGGATGTAAAAAACAGCATAGGGAATATAGTCAATATATTGTAATAACTATGTTCGGTGACAGATGGTTATTATTGGGATGATTACTTCATATGGTACATAAATGTCTAGTCACTATGTTATACACTCGAAGCTTATATAATATTATATGTTAATGGTGATTAAAAACTAAACAAAAAAAGAAAAAAGAAAAAAAAAACATGGGAAGTACATATTCTCTGAGGGAGAATATTCACTTAGGTAGCCTGGAGCACTTCACCTGTTATTTTGCTGAGGTTACAGGAAAACACAGGTGTCTGGCCCAGAGACAAAGGGAACTAAGTCAATATTTGGCATATGAGAATACTCCCAAATTAAGCTATTCCAACGCACTACAGAGTATGGTTTAGAGCAGTGCTTCTCCAATTTTGATATGCATTTAATCATCTGGGGATCTTGTTAAAATTCAGATTCAGTAGGTGGGTCTGGGAGTCAGTTTTCAACAAGCTGCCCAGTGTTGCCGATGCTGCTCATCTGAGGACTCCCTTTTGAGCAGTGAGGATATAGAGCTGAGATACTCCTTGGGTTTGGGTGCTGGCCCCTTCTCTCACCAGCTACATGACCTCGGCCACTTCTCTTTGTATTAGTTTATTTATTTATTTTCCCTCATTGTAAAATGAGAATAAGATCAGTAACTAACTAAAATGGTTGATGTGAGGACTAAATGAATTAATGTATGTATGTAAAGCATTTAAAGCAGCAACCAGTACTGAACAGGCATTCAATAAATATAAAAATTTTAAAAGAATAAATAAGGGTTTCTCATTATAAACACTTAACCAGTCAACAGAGACAGACAACCCACAATTTTAATTGAGCTTAATTCACCACAATAATTTATTTTAAGCAATTAATGTCAACAATCACATTAATCTCCATACCTGAAGCTTGGCATGTTATAATTTTTCAAGTCACTGAACTTAAAAAAGAAGCTAATTAACAATTCTCTGGGTGGTAGCCATACTCAGAGGCATGGACCTGTCATGATATAACAACAAATGTCTTCATCTACTTTTTTCATGAAGAGTGCAGCACAAATAAGAACTAAATATGCTTATAAATAACTGAAATGTATCCTGCTAGTTTTTTCTTTCCCCTTTATACTAATCTCTTTCACAACTAGAATTGTTCTATTTGTTTATTGTCTGTTTCCCTCATCATGAATTTAAAATCCATGACAGAGAGACAATGTTTATCTTATTCACTGCTATATCCCAGCATCCAGCTTGCTACTTGATATTTGATATACCATTAATAAATAAATGTTTGCAAAATATAAAATAAATGGCCAACTATATACCTCAGTTGTAATTTTCATTCATTTATTCAATAATGCATTGAGTGTCTGTGCTTTCTTTTTTTCTGGTTATGTTCTAGGTGCTAGAGATTTAGAAATAAATAATCCACAGTCTGTATATTAAAGAAGTTCATGGTCTAGTTGGGGACACATATATGAGCAATAATTGAATAAAAATTAATCCCAAAAGGGTAGGCAATTGATAAAAAGGATATTCATAGACTAGAGACAGGAGTAGGATAGGGCATTCTAATTAAAGGAAAAGATGACATAATTTCACAAAAGGAGAATAAGGACAAATGGGCAACTTTAGATAGAATGGGTACTGAGGAGGATGAATAGTCCTAGAAATTAACAGTAGAGACAAAGGCAAGGTCCAGGTCATAGAAGACAACATATGTGTCTTCTATCCTATTGTAGGTGTGAGTTATGGTGGAAGGATGAGAAAGTGAAAGATAAAAGCTAAAAAAATAAACCTCTCCATAAAGAGTAGTAGCAATACTATACAGAAAGTGACTGAAGCAGAGACTATTAACTGCCTCTGAATATCTATTCTCTTCTTAAAAATTACCACCTGGCTAATAAGTGAAATACTCTAGCCTCTCACAGCTTGGTGTAGCCACAAAATGACCATTTCTGGTCAATGAATGAGTTGATTCTTGTAATTTCTGGAAGTGTCCTTAAAAGTGGGGAGCACACGCTTCTTAATGTCTGTTCCTGCTGCCTGAAATGTAATGTAATGGTTGGCGCTCTAGCAGCCTTTGAACCGTGACGTGATCGAGAAATAAGGACCCTTGTTCTAGAATATAACTAGAATTAACACAGAACGACTCTAGGTCTCTACAACAGTAGCGCACTGTCAACCATAGGTTGTCTAGCCTTTCAACTTCATTTATGTGAGAGAAAAGTTACTTTTCACCTCTGATTTTGTCTCTTATTTTGGAATGTTTATGCCACTTCTCCTAATTCTGTGTTAGAAGCACAAAAATATGGACATGCTTTAAGAAGAATGTGACCTTTGAAATAGTTACTGAAGGAAAAGAAGAAGGTTATTAGGAGACAAGGCATCAAAGCAGGATCATCCAGTGCATGGAAATCACCAAGAATACAGTGTTCTCAGAAAGCTAGGAGGACTTCTGAATAGTGGGAACACAGGGTGTATTGTGGGAAAGCGATAGGATGGGGAGCATGGGGAGGGAATGACAGGCACCAGTAAAAAGCCTTAAATATCACACTAAGGAATTTATGAATAGATTTTATGAGGCAATTCAGGGCTATTCAAGGTTTTTAGGTAGTTAAGTGACAGGACCACACTGGTTTTTAGAATAACTCAGAGAGCTACGTGGTCTATAGGAAGAAAAAGCGAGAAAGAGACAGATAAGTTCAGGGGCAACTGCAGGAGTCCTGAAGACTACAGAGGCCTGGACTAAGGGCGTTGGTGATAAAGGAGATGGAGCACAGACAAGAGATACTGAGCAAACATGCTATGTAAGAATTAGTAACCACATAAATGCAGGGATGTGAAAGAGAAGTCAGGATGACTCTGAGAAATGGAATATGGCTTGGACACAAGGTAATGGTGATGTCATTCACTGAGACAAGGAATGAGGGAGGAAGGGATACAAACAAACCATATAAGTGAAAGTCAGGCTTTGTGCAATAGTTAGGAGAGAAAATAAAAAAGAAAAACAGTAGGATTTTTTTTTTTTTGCATGTCTGGCTGTTTTTTGTACTCAGGTTACAAGCTAAATAGTACTTCTTCCAAGAAGTGTTGTCAAAATCCTCTTTCTAAAAAAGGCACTGCCCTCCCCACTCCCACTGTCAAATCACTTTGCTTTATTTTCTCCTGAGCACGTTTTACTTTATAGCTTTCTTTTTGGTTATTGTGTACTTTGACTAGAATGTAAGCTCCATGAGAGTGGACATTTTGTTTTGGTCCCAATAACTGATCTAAAGTGTGCCTGACATACAGTAGGCACTCAAAAAACTTTTGTTACATGAATGAATTCCAGTACCTATCAGCAGTGTGGAACTCAGAGATTGCAAATAAAAATGATTAAATTGAAGGGACCAAAGCCATAATATAGGAAAGCACCCTTATCTGATGGAAGGAAAGGAAGCTTAGCTCCAGGCTTTCCTGCAAAGACGTTCCCCATGTGACAGTCTGTTGGGAGGAGTCAAAAGACCTGTGTTTGAATCCATTCTGCTATTTACTAATGACATAAGTTTCATGAGCTTTATGGCCTCAAAGCATTTTTTCAGTTCCCTTAGCTATAAAATATTCCTTCATGAATATTTTGAGAATTAAATAAAATAACATACATAAAAGCATATTGTTTGGGATCTTCACCCATTATATCCCAAACCATTCATTCTCAATTCCTACTAATTATTTATTACACACAATGAGATCATAAAAACCACTTCTAAGATCTCTTTCCAGCTTGAGTTTTAACTTACACAACATTATGTTTTGAATACCTGCAAATGTTCTGTTTACCACATTTTGGAACATTTTCCCTCTATTTGTAGCTCTTTAACTTTTTATTAATGAGGTGTATAACAACACTGCATTTGACCTTAGCTGTTTTTGAGACATCCTCCATCTCTTAAGTGAGTAACTCAGCAAATTAAATTTTATTGCAACTACTGAGAGGCAGGTAGCATAACGCTGTTCTTACTGCATGCCCCTTGGCACATGCTGTGTCACCTTGGACAAGTTAAGAATCTCTCTTTTGAATACGATTCCTCACCTGTAGAGATAATAACATACTTCTCAGGATTATTGTGGGGAATGCATAAATTAACATATGTAAGGGATTTTTAATAGTGCCTACCATATAGTTCAATAGTTATTAGCTATTTTTATTCTTACCATTTATTAAACCATGTATGGAATTGTTCAGATCGTTTTCTTACCAGCCATATGATATATTTTCAGTTTTCCCCATTTTACTGAATAAGAAACTAAGGCCCTGAGAGATTAAGTAACTCCCTCAAGTTCACATAGCTAATGAAGAGGCAGTGTTGATATTCAAATTCAAGATCCACGTCTGTCAGACACCAAGTTCATACTCTTGGGCATGCCAACATAATGCTCCATTTTAAAGGGACCAGATAATTTTGCCAGGGAAGCAGACATTTATGAAATCAAGTTGCCATCAAATAAACTTGAATTAAAAAACTTTTGACCAGTGTACTCCTTAAAGGAAGAGCAACAGGCAGTCAGAGAAGGGGAAACTCAGTGAGGTGGGTTTTAGGAAAAGCTTCTGGAGGACTTGAGCAGAGCCTAGATACTCATAGTTGACTGTTTCTAAATACATTGAGCCCCAGGTACTACAATGACATACATAAAGGTCAACTCAGGCCAGCTTTCAGCAGTCGTCTGGCCTGCAGTCTCCTTTCTCAGTCTTGCTGGGGCCCTTAGGTCAAACTGCTGAAGCACAGCCCATGCCTCCCTTTTTAATTAACCCAATTACAACTCATACAGGGTGACGTGTGGCAGCAGAACAAGCCATGGAGGGGCATTTTATTAACTTGATCATGTCTGAACCTGGGGGCATATGCCCTGCATAGACAGCTTTGTTAGCTGTGGTTGTGTCTGTTACCAAATTAATAGGGGGCGGGGAGGGGGGAGAGGCAAGTTCAATTTATTACCTTTAATGAGTCCACTAAACCAACCATTTTTATCGGAAGGCCTTTTCAGAATCACAATGGATTAGAAAGACTAGATGTTTTAACATTCTTGATGATTTACAACACAACCTACACTGTGTGCTTATTGCCTTTTTTCCCTCAAAATAATAAGCAATGTAAGTGCTGGCATCTAATTTTATAATTCTGATTCAAATAGATCAAACTCTCCATTTTATAGCTCTAAGTCAGTTGTTCTCAACCTTGGCTGCACAAAAGAATCACCTGGGGAGGTTTTCAACTTCCCAAAGTCTACGCCCAGACTATAGTCAGGCCCATTTCTGTTCCTGGTGTCCACTCATCAGTATTTCTAGAATCACACAAAGAGATAAAATATGCAGCTAAGGCTGAGAACCACTGCTTCAGGGGATCAGGGAAAGCATTAGCAATATGTTTAAAAACAACAAACCAACACAAATTCCCCGAGACTGTCTTTAAAGAAATCCTGATTATGATGGGCTATGGTTTACGTGGTCCTCTTAGCAAGTTGTTTGACCTATCTTGCTTTGTTGTTTCATAACTATTTTTCCTTCAAGTGACACTCCATTAGATTGTTATTCTTTGAGTCTTATGCCCCTGAGTTTCCAAAACAAAACACCTCTGGGCAAAACATCATTTGTAGTACTTTGTGGAAATCAAGATAATCAAAACACAAGGGTATTATTGCCAATTGTGAAGCAGCAACTAAGCTTTTTCACCAGGGGAAAAGCTCATGAAAGTTCATCCTGTTATTCAAATGGTCACACAAACCAGGAACTTCTAAGTGACAAACAGAGGGAAAATAATTTAGGTCTGAGATATGATGCATTGAGAAAAGACACTAGGGGAAGTCAACCATTGAAAGCCACAGGGTAGAGGAGGGCTCCCAACATGAAACCACATGGGACAATGCGTCTTTTTCTTAGATCCTGTTTTTATACACATAGGGGACTGAATCACTTGGCTCTTTTGTAAACCAAACCCTCAAGGTTTGCTTTTTTTTCCCCTCAAAATGTTAATTATTTTTTAAAATGGATTTCTTCTACAAAAACATTGGAGAGCAAAGGTAAGTGACGGTTCTGTACCAGATTCAATATTAAGTGCTTCATTTTTTATTACTTCATTTAATGAATGAATCCATGGGTAGGTGATTTTATCCCATTTTATAGGAAAAAAAAACTGAGGCACAAAATTGTTAGTAATTTGTCCAGTATTATAGGATTAGTAGGTGGACCAAGAAAGATATGAATGTATGACTGCCAGGCAACAAAGCCAAAGTAATCTCCACTGCCAGTATCACAGACTTCTCAAAAATAAAGGTGATTGCCACTTAGAGAAAGACAGTTTATTATTATTATTTTTTAAGAACCTGTATACTGGGGGTGATGAATAAAAGAGGATGAATAGTAATGGAAAGAGGCTTTGAATGAGTTCTAATAATTATGTGTGGCCACTGATGGAAGGATTTATATTGGAATGTTTACAAAAGAAACAAGGTGTCTATCCAACTTATCAGAGAATAAGTAGCTAAGAATCAATTCCTGAAAAATATCAGTCTAGAAAATCCAATTTAAAACCCAAACAAAATTTAACAAGGGAGAGAAGAGATTATAAACTACTCTAAGCATCACATAAAATTCCAGAGTCCTTAGGAAAACGGTGTTTTACTATTTCTGCTTTTTCTTTTTTTAAGTTAAAAGTAGAGTTGTTAGCTTCATTCCAATTATTCTACTCTTAAAATTGAGGGAAGATAATAGAAAGGTTTTAAGTCATTTCTCTTTATTACTCTGCTCTCATTCTTTTTATCCATTTTCCTTTTTACTCAACTATCACTCTTCCTTTTTCTTTTTTTTCTATTTGATTTTACCCAACTAACCATAATCTCCTTTATCATACATGGCTGCTTACATTTTCTTTCAAAACTACATGTGAGAAAGAAAAAAACACTTTAAAAGCACCATACTTTGAAAAGAGTGGTTACGGGTGAGCAGGTTAAACTTTGCAAATTAAGCCTATATATTGGACACACTGTTTTTGTGTAGCACCTTGCACATCAATCTATGTGGTCATGTGGGTCAGAATAAACATTTTACTTGATTAATCTCATTTTACTTGATTAATAATTAAATTTATTAAAACAACTAAATTTGACTAATGTAACTGAAGGTAACAGTAACAAACTAAACTTTTATTGAAATTCTACTACTGGTATGTGCATGGACCTGAGCTAGATGTTCCCTGGAATTTAAACATAAGCTAAACACAGTTTATTTTTTTTAGGCTAATATTGAATAATAAGAACTATTACTAAACAAGAAAGAATATGGTAAATATTAATTTTGCATGATAACAATGGTCATTTGTTGAACATTTATTATAAGTCAAGCAATATATAAATATTAGCTCTAATGCTTCCAACCAGTGATCTCTAGTTTTTTACTAAGGGTTTCTATCTCTACAAGGTTTGTGAGCATGCGTTCCCCCATATGTGCTAATATGTAGAGTAATTATATAGTACTGGTACAACTGTAATACAATTTTTTTAAATAAAATATATCCAAATGTTTAAATTAGAAAAAGTGAGAAAATATACAGAGAAAGCTTCCAGTACTTTGTGGATCACTTTTAGCATCCTCTGGGAGAAATCTCCCACACTGAAGAACACTATTATGGAAGCTGTGTGGCAGAGACCAGTGGTTATCCCCCATATTCATTATCCTTTCCTTCCATAGTGATGGGATCTCCAATTATTATCTGGGCCCAGGGTAGTCCAGAATAAAGATTACTCATACGTGTTCCATTGAAGCTAGGCTTTGTGCCTAAGTTCTAATTCTTGGGACATAGAAAGTATGTTTTAAAGGGAGGAGCCATGTTAATCTCCCTGTCCTTACTACCGACGCCTTGGCATGTCATCGTGGTGACTATGCACACAAGGGCAACATCCAAGGGTGGTAGAATAAGAAAATAAGGTGCTTAGGTCCCTTTAAGACCTTGTGGAGCAGAAAAGACATTCCATTTCTGGACAACTCACTTATGGACTGTTATATGTAAGAGAAATGCATATCTGTCTTGCAAAAGCACTGTTATTTTGGTCTTTGTTATATGTAACAAAACATATATACTAGTTCATATACAATGGAAGATAGTTATTACTCCCTGTACTTACAGATAAGGGAAAAGGTTCAGAGAAGTTAATTTTCCAAAGTTACCCAGCTAGTGTCTGATAGAATCAAAAGAGCCTAAAGTCCACCTTCTTTCCACTAAACCTCCTATGAGTTAAACATTGCACTACAGAATCAAGGAGGAAGGAGACGTTAATTTAGCCTAGAAGGATTGATGATGGCTTCCTGATGGAGGTGGTTGTTATTATTAATGGGATCTTAAAAGATGGGTATGGAGGAAAAGGCATTCTGGGCTAATAGAACAGAGTGAATAAAGGCAAGAAGATAAAGTATACAAAAAGCTCAGGAAAAGCTTAGAGTCCATTGCTATTAAAAGGTTGCTATTATTTCTTGGCTTTATTTATTCAGCCTATATTTTAGGGTACCTACTATATAGCAGGCACAGAAAGAGTCCTATAGGTATAGGGGTAAAAAAAATGTCTATACATTCTCAACTATATGAGAAGATACTACTGGCTATGTCTTCAGGATAAAGTCTAAATTCTGTATCAATCAAACAAGGCCTTCAGAATCAGACTCAACTCTGTCTTTCCAACCTAAAGTTATGATACCATTCTATGTTTTAGCCACACAGAAATCAGAACATATGGGTTTCCAGGCCTCTGACCTTTGCACATAGAGTTCCATCTTCCTGGAATACCTTTCCCCTACTCTGCCTGCAAACGTCTTCCTTTTTCTTTAAGAGTTAGCTAACAATCTACCTTTCTCTGCCTGCCTCACATGGGATGTTTCCTTACAGCATATTGCCTTAAAGTAATTTCTTCACATATGATTTCATTCATTCCAGAAGAAAATGTGCCAGATTATAAAAGTACAATGGCGGCAAAGATGGAAAAATTTTTCCCTGTGTTTATGGAGTTCACACACTAAGAAGAAATAACAGCCATTAAAGAAACAGTTATATTGCAGTGCTGTAACTTCTGTGAAGCGAAGAAGAGCCTGACGTGGGAGCACACAGCAGGAGCAGTCAGTATCGCTAACCTCAGCTTCCCAGAGGAAGCATTAATTCAAGCTGAACCCTTTAGGATGAACAGGAGTGAGCCAGACAGAGCTAGGCCAGGGGTGTTTTAACAGCATGTGCTACCACTATGCATTATCCAATAGGCTTTACTAGACTATGAAAGTCAATGTTTTAAAAAGTATCCCACATGATTTAAATGACAACAACAACAATAACACCAGGATTAAATGTTGGCTCAGTTTAATACTAAATGTATTACCATTGTACTTTAGTGAATCCCTATATATATTTTTTGGCCTTCCTGTATGCAGCATTTCCTATGCTACTCTTCACTTCCACCTCATGTCCAGCATCCAGAAGCTTCTTCAGGTCCCCACTAGCATCTCTCAAACTTTAGAATACATAAGAATCACCTTGGGTGCTTGTGAAAACATAGATTCCTTGGTCCCACCCTCAGAGATTCTGATGCCGTAGATCTGGGAGAGAGCTAGAAGTTCTGCAATTCTAACAATCTTCCTGATGGAATCTGAGCTATCACTTCACAGACAGCATCCTGCATAATAATGTTGTAGAGACGCTATACAATTTTCTTTTTCAGGGTTATTTTCCCATGTTTTTAAACCTGCTCTGCCAGGCTGAGGTCCTTGGAGTGAGAGTGGCTTCTTTGCCCAGGTACATTTAAGGCAGGTGCCTTCAGAGGAACCGTTACCAGAAGGAAGGGCCTCTGTGGTGACTCTCACCTGTCAATCACATTCTCCACTTGGACAACTGTTATAGTTTCCCATTGCCTCCAACCTTAGGTTTAATATAACAAACCTATGTACGGTCTCCCAAGGTATGAGGAGTTATGAGTAGAGTATCCAGCTAACTGCCCTCTGATAAGGGCACCATGGGGAAAAAAGGCTAAAGTAGGTTTGTGAATGGATAAGTAGGCAAGGTCGTCTAATTATTTATTTTTTTAAAGATTCATTTCAGTCTAAATAGGAGTTTTATGATTTCACAAAAAGAAAATTATGGAAGAATCATGGAACTCTTAAGAAAGCTTTTGGTAATTGCTTGCATTTGCCTCCATGTATGTCATACATGAGAGTCTTAAAAGTTAATAAGCTTTTAAGGGCCATGAGGACAGAGGCATGTCTTTCGCATGAGCATATTCCATAATTCCTGAGGAGAGTGATGACTATTTAGAAGATTTGAAAATGCTCAACTCAAAAAGGAAGAAATGAAACCAACTCACAGAAATTAGGAAGATAATTTTGATGATTGATTTTTTGACACCCCTGGTGTATATATAAATATATTTATATATACACCAGGGGTGTCAAAAAATGTATACACATGACTTGCATTTGTCTTTTGTTATCAGTATATATTATTACAATTTTAATAAAGTTTTTTTCTTTCTTAAAATGTGTATACATGTTTTTGGCACTGTGTGTGTGTGTGTATACATATATGTGGTTTCTTGATAAACATCAGCTCTCCTCCCCTTTCTATTTCATATTATTTATTATCCAGAACAGTTCTGTCCAATAGAACTTTCTGGAATGATGAACATATTCTATATCTGCACTGTTGAATATAGTATCCACTAGCCACGGTAGATACTGAGCACTTACAATGTTGCTAGTACAACAGTGAAACTGAATTTTAATTTTACATTATTTTAACTAAATTTAAATGACCACTGAGGCTTGTGGCTATCTTGGAGAGCACAAGTTTAAAAGCTAGCACAACACAGAGGTTGGTCATTGAGTTAGTTTGGTGAATTTAGTGGATCCTTTTTCCTACAGATATGCACCTGTTTAAGGTGAAAGAGAAAAAGGCAGCTGCCCCAAGGGCAAGCTAAAAGGTGTGGTAAAAGAACAAAGACAGCAGGGTCTAAACCAAAAACCAATTTTTCTGTCATTTTGATCAATGTTTCTCAAACTTTAATATGTCTACAAATCACTGGGGTTCTTATTAAAAACAATTTCTGGTTTAGCAGGTCTTGAGTAGGACCACAGATTCTATGCTCACAAGCTCTCAGGTAATGATACTACTGCTCGTCAATGGGCCACACTTCCAGAAGCAAAGATCTGGATGTAGGGATCCCCATGGACCTACATAACTTATTGGCCCTACCTCTGAAGCAGCTATGGCTTCTGCATTCTTGGCTCAACAGTTCAAGATTAAGTCAAAAGAATGTTCTATTTTATTAAAGGCACACCCCTCCCCCAATCTTATGATGAACATTTATTAAGCAGCTTCTACATACCAGGAAGAGTACTTATAACAACCCCAATAAGTCAAATACTGTTATTCCCATTTTCCAAGTAATAAAACAGAGGTGTAGATCATTTGACCTAACCAGAACTCACGCATCTGCTAACTGGCAGAGGTACACTTAGAACCCAGATGCTCCTGAATCCAAAGCCTAGTCTTTCTCACTAGACTCTACTGTTACTCAGAGTGTGGTATACGACTGAGCACCTGCCTCCTCTGGAGCTTATGAGAAATACAGACTGGCCCCCATCCCAGACCTGCTGAATCAGAATCTGCATTTGAAGATCTCCACGTAATTCTTATACACGTTAATATTTGAGAAGCATTATTATGTTCCATCTCTTGCCTTTTACAGCAAAGTAACACATGGAAGCATAGAGAACCTGCTGATTGTGGCAATTGAGGAATGGATTTCAATTGGCTGGGTTTGACTTCTGGAACAAATATTGATAGCTTTGCCTTTATTGTTAAATTCCTATTGCCTCATGGGCATACATAAGCCAAAATTAAGCTGTTTTCTGGCAGGTAAGCACTTTCCATTTCTGGATCATACTACATTCCCAACAGATAAAAACATCACAATATTGTTTCACAGTGTTCATGGGAAAAACCACAAAAAGAAACAAACTTGTTTGCTGAAGAATAAATGTGCTAAATTCAGCAAATCCTTCCAAAATATCTTGCCATTATTAATCACTCCCAGGATGGTTCAAAGAAACAAACATATTTCTGGTTCCTCTCCCTTCATGAGTAATTCTGGAAAACTATCCAATTAAAAGTAAACAGTAGTCTAAATCACAAGGCCTGTTATTGCGCAAAGTGACTCAAAGAAATGAATGCCTAACTGTCCACCTCTATGGCCAAGTGCTTGGTCATCCTACTTCTGTAACATAGCAGCTGCCTCCTCAGAGAGCTCTTACCGTCTGCTTTCTGCTGCTGGAATCAATCAGAAACACCATTTAAATCCTGCTTAACAACACCTCTTAGTCTCAAGCCCATTCTTTGGCTTCAGAATGATCCTCAGTGCTAATTCAATTGCTTCTCTATGTCCCTGAACCCATGTCATCCTGTATATTCTCTCAGGCCCCTCTCTTCTCAGCAGCCTTCACACACATTTTCAGCCCTTCTTTGGGCCATTTGATTCCCTTTCGATCACTCTCTTGTTCTCTGCCCTAGAATCATAGGTATGTCTGCATCCAATGACCTTTTACATTTAAAGTTCTCTACAAACATCTCTCTGATAACATTATAAGGCTGTTATGATTGTTTTCAAATAACTTTTACATAAATGATATTCTTGGCAAATACACTGTGTGGATACTACTAAGGATCCTCTCTTACTTTACGTAACCAAACTCTTCCTTCGTTTCTCTCCTCTCCTCTCTTTCTCTCTTTCCCTTACTTCCTTAGGAGGTTTTCCAAGCCACAGTCCTGGAATTTGTAGAACAAATTCCCTTCTCTCCACTATTATTTCTACTTCTGGAAACAGCGTTTCAGACAACAGTGTCTCACTGGAAAGTAAAGTCATTGTACTGCCAGTACTTGCTAGATGTTTCTTTTATTTCTCATTATTTTCCCTTAAACATCCTTAATAATGTAGATACGCACTCCCGATATCAGTTGATCCAAACTCCTTTGGAACTTTATTATAGTTGATCTATTAATGTTTTAAAAATCTAAAATTCCTACTGCTGTACCTGTTTCTTCCTAAAAAGGGACATATAGAGATTCTTCACCCTTTTATTTAAGGCTGGGCTATGGTAAATTAGTTTCTTGTTCAGCAAATATTCACTCCTTCCTCCACTTTGAACTTGGCAATATGACTTGCTTTGGCCTGTGAGGTATTAATGGATGTGATGTGAACAGAGGCTTTACCTGCGCTTATGTCATAAGCTTTTCTTCCTCCTGTCCTTAGGCCACCATAATGAAAGTAATAGTCTAAGTAAGTAGTGCTGTCCCACCCTCTGAGCCCCATAATGAAATATGTGAAGTAGAGATGTCTCAGCTAACCTGGTAATCTACAGCCTGAAGCAGCTGGCCCAGACAACCAGCAAACACTGTTGCAAGAAGTAAATGTTTACTGTTATATGCCAGGAGTCAGCAAACTTTTGAGACAGAAGAGCCTCCAGGGGTCAGCAAACTGCGGCTCTTGAGCTGCAGGCTCTGAAGTAAAATTGAACATGGAAGTAAAACTATCATAGTTTCATTTATAAAAATTTTAAAGGATATTATTCACATCTTGGTGATTATGTAAAAATATATTTATAGCTCTCGAATAATTTTTAAATTGTTGTGAGGGGCAGGATTGGCTCTTCCAGGGGTCGGCAAACTTTTGAGACGGAACGTAGAGCTGCATGTGGCTCGCGAGCCGCAGTTTGCCAACCCCTGTTATATGCCACTGACTTTGTGGTTGTTGGTTACACACTAAAAGTAGACTGTTACATGGAATGGCAGTAAGTGGAAACCCAAGTTCTACCAAGTTTTACTAGTTGAGCTATAATATCTGTATTTGAAAATAAGAGATTTGCATTCCTTGAACCCCAATTTACTTCACAAGATTTAAATCTCATGATTCTTGAGTTTTCCCCATGTTCCACGGTATATTTCCAGGAAATAAATAAAAATATAACCACCATGAAATGAAAGCTAGAGGAGAATGGAGAGAAAAGACATTCTAGAATCTCTCTGATTAATTTTATTTTTCTAAAGCAGAGAGAATGGGACTTAGAACTTCAGTCTGCTGAAGGGAAATATGCCAGGAAAGGAGGCTTCTGTGCCAGTTGGTCGCAGAGGACCGAGAGGGTAACATGCCACCTTTTCACTCAGTCAGCCTTCAGGAAGCTGAACTTACAGATCACAGGCAGGCTGTATGCACTCTAAAGTCTCTAAGAACAGAGTATTTTCAGTACCTTACATAAGACAATAGTCAACATATACCGGGGAAGAATACAGAGGTTGAGTGAAAAATGGAAACTACAGAGTGTTTCAAAGGGAATTTCCTTTTTCTCTCCTTGCTTTTCCTCGAGCACTTGTGTCCTGGGCTTGTCCACTTGTGCTTCAGCCATCATAATGAAAATAATACTTTTTCGGGTAGTACTGTCCCACCGACTGGGCCCCATCATGAAAAGGCCTTCCTATAGGGGATTCCTGCTTTGTATGAGAGGCAGGACTGAACCAAAGGTAAAGTCCTACCCAACCCTAAAGCATCAAGACATCATATAAAAATGGGTTTATTTGAAGCATTTACTTGTAAGAACCAGACCCCTTTGTTAATGGCAGACCTTTAAAAGCTCTAAGATCCCTTAACTTACCTTTCAAAAAAAAAAAAGAGCAGAAATCTCTTTAAATATTGGTTGTACCTTTTTTAGACAAATTTCCTTTAATTACAGACTTCCTCTAGTTATTCAACTGCCACGTGCATGTATGCCAAGGAATCATTTCCACAAGGACCATATATTGCTAAAATCAAATTTGCTAATTGGCAAAATTAATACATTCACTTGTAATGAAATTATTTTTGAGGAGGACTTTAATGTTATAAGTTAAAATTTGTCATTTAGGTAATATTTTTAAAGAAGGAAATGTTCTTATGCAACATGACTGATATGCTCTGGGGAGCTCTAAAATCATTTTTTCATTAAATAGAGCTGAAATTATGCAAATAACTAGAACATGTGAAATAAAAGAGAAAAACAAAGTATAGAACACTGGGGAATGAGAAAATAGACTGCAAAAGGAACAGTGATTTTTTTTTTTCAAGGTTACCCAGTGAATCAGGGGAAAAGGAGAGGGCTGGGGCCGATGCTAAGACCCAAAACATATCTACATTAATGGCTGTGTACTAAATCTGCCATTTTCAGTAGATAATGTTTCATCTATGTGAGGGAAGACATTCATAGTTACCATTCTCTTGGGGTCTAGTATGTGTTACTTCATAAGTGTTTATCAAACAAAATGATAAATAAATAAACCCCTATCATCCAAGAGTTACCAAAGCATGATTTCACACACATGATCTCATGTGATTCTTACAAACACCTCTAAAGTAGGTATTATGTAATTCCTGTCTTAGAGATTAATTTAGGTCCAGAAAGACTAAGTGAATTGCCCAAGAACACACTGCCGTGAGTATTGGGACATCTTTACTATACCAAGCTGCTAATCAAAAATCTCTAAAGCTTCTAACTCTTAAGAAGGTTCAAAAAGGGTTGCATGAAGTACAAAAACAGTTGAAGATAGGGAGGAGAAAGCCCTTTGAAAAACTCAGTCAGATACAAAGTTGATATTTAGGGGAATGGGAGCAATTTGATTAGCTTGTTATATGTAGCTAATCTTACTAGCTAATTAGTTTGGATATCACATTGAGCATGTCTGTACAAAATTCTTAGATGTTACTGATAAATTATTTGCACATGAGGGCATCTGGCAGTTAAGCCATGAAAACCTTAACAGAAGGCTTTGAAATAATATAGACCTACCACAAGAAAGCAGTCCTACCTAGCAAACTAAGTTTCTGTGTTCCATGTCTACTTGTTCAAAGTACTCCTCTTTTGCTTTGGCAACGGACAGTAAAGAGATTTGTTATAGCAAAGACATTGAACTCCTTAACACAGACATGGATCACTGCTCTAGGATACTGAAGTCTCTATGACAAGTTGCCTTCCACCCAAAGCTACGTGTAGCAGGGGAGTAAGTTTAAAGCAGACTTCAGTTCCCAGCTGAGGGGCAGAGAACAAGGGTGGGAAGGGGAAAGGCAGCACAACAACAGGCATTACGTAAGATCTCAGACTCTACAGCCAGGCTATCTAGGTTCATTATCGGCTCTGCCTCTTACTGTGAAATCTTGAGAAAGCTACTTAGCCCCTTTATGACTCAGTGCCCTCATCTGTAAAATGGATAAATTCACAGTACCTATCTCAAAGGTTGTTATGAGGATTAAATGAGTTAATATTTGTTAGTACTTAAAACAGTGTCAGGTATACACTAATCCCAATATAAATGTTTAAGAAGTACAAGAAGGTAGAAAGAGTGAGAGATCAGTACTGGACACTGTGTGTCCTTAACACCTTGGTTTGCTTCCTTCTAACAGAGTCCTTTGTTTTCCACAGCTGGGCCAATGGATTCCTACCAGTAAGGTTCACCCCATTTCCGGTCTGACCCCAAACAACTCTTGTACAGAAAGATTTAAGAAGCTCTAGTTCAGTAGTTCAGGTGACTCAGCATTAAATCAAATGTGCCGTTATTCTTGTCCTGGCCCCGCGTCCCAGTTTTAGTCACTTGTTCCTGTAATCAAGTCCCAACCTTTCTACTCTAGTTCTAGCACTCGGTTCCCCTGCGGCTGAGTCCCAGCTCACAGAACTTGCTCAAGTCTCCAGTTCCTTTGAGGCAGACACCTCCCGAAGGGCAGCCTTTGGGCTAGACCCACTTTGTTTGGTACACACAGTGTTTGAACTTTTGAAAAAATCAGTTGCCTGTACTTAAAAATTGCATGATTTTACATAAATCTTCAAAGTCCCAGCCCCCATTGAGAAATTGGATGGTCTGATAACATTTGGCCCGCATTTCCCCTTGGTGCCAACCCACTGGTGCTGAGTGGCAGCTGCCCCTTTTGGAAGGCCATGTGCTCTCTATTCCCCATTGGTCCCCACATTTCCTGCTCCATTTGGTTCTGGACCTGGATATGTGTGCTTGGTCCTTGCAGGCATTTGAGGTTGAGTTCTAAGCATGACAATAACTGGTACTTAACCAAGCCCGTACTTTGTGCCAGGTACTCTTATAAACACGTCACATGCTTTACTCAATTAACCAAAGCCCAGGAATCTGTTTTTCTTATATCATTATCCTTACAGCTCTTCTCCTTGCTTCAAACTCTGTCCACATGGATCTGGGACTGTTGTCTTCCTGAATGATTACTCTCTACACACCAGCTAAGGGCCACTCACAAAGCTGTCCTGCACCTCCATAATGTCAGTCACTCGCCCATATCATGGCCTATTGCTGGTCTCCAATTCCTCCTGCCCAGCCAGACTCTAATGTCAAGAGCTTTGGTCATCAGAGTGGGTACATTTCAGGTACAGATTCCCAGGCTTTGTTGATCTGACTGATCCTGATATCTCATGTGCCATGCTTTTATAAAACCATACATTTCATTTTATATAGACAGCCTTTACCCTCACATAACTTTTGTTTCCATTCTTGTTAGGAGCCCAGCAAAATCCATCAAATATTTATTGATCATTTACTTACATACTATGCTCTGTAATAAAAATTAAATTGACTGTTCCTTTACTGAGAGATCCAAAGAAGTTTGTTCATCTCTCCTATAAGAAATGCAATGTCTTTTCAGTGAATCACCTAGGAAACTAACGTTATCTGTACACATTTGACTGCTTTTTTCTAATGACAGGCACTTGTGTTTTACAAAACAATGAATGAAAGAGGAAAACATTTGCATGACTAAGCTGAAAGTTAGCAAATATCAAAAGCAAACTCATAAACCTCATTCTACACATCATTTTATAAAATTACTTGTATTGGGTAAAACTGAATATGTATTAAATTTTAAATTTAGTTGATTAAGTCGTACTTTTTAATGGAAGTCTTAAGTAAAATGTTACTCACATAAGGAATTGTGTCCAAAGTATCTGTGTTGACGATGATAGGAGCAGGGCTGGCCTAAAAAAGAGAAATAGAAAAAAATTTTAAATGACAAGTAGTGTATTCTGAGAATCCATTAACTTATTTAACAAAGAGCTTGACAGTGTTTCTTGAGGACCTGTCAGGTACTGTGTCAGGTGGTGAGAGAATAAATAAAATAGCTCAAGGCCCCCACACCCTCCAAATATTTGGTTACTGCATTCACCACATAATAAAATGGAGTTAGCAATAAAACGTACACTCATTTTCTCTTAAATTTTATTCAATAGTGTAGGAGATGAGAATTTGTGTTTAAGGCAAGGATTTCTAATAAATTGGGTAAAAGTTAAAGTTTGTAACATTTCTTTTTAAAACATCTGTGCTAAAGAAATTTGATTTCCCTCTCCAGGAAGCAAAATTAAACCTAAACCAATATTTAGAATCCTTTTCTTTAAACTGCATTTTGAGAGTATGTTGTATTCAATGCAAAACAGAAGGGTTCACTTAGCGATATGTCTGTTTACCTACTATGCATACTGTCATCATATATTTTCTTTGTTATTTATACGGCTCTGATCATATACCTTGGAAATCTTTAAAGAGAACATTAAAAATTAATCAAAGATGGCAGAAAACCATACTGGATATGCTAAAATTTCTTTAAAAAAATGTGTACAAACTGCAGTGATTTACCTTGAAATTGAGTAAGAATCTGTATAAAACTGATATAGGAGAGCTACAAACCAGCTCATTAGAACATACGAGATTGCAATCTCTATTTGCATCAACTAATCTGACTTCATGAATATTGAGTAGACCAATCTTTATTTTCTAGTTTCTAGAATTTTCACAGCAACTTTCCCTTCAATCCCTGAAGGATCTTTAATCTCCTTCCCAAACTGCAGATTTCATTTAGATAGAAGAAATACTCTTATCATGATTAATCGAGAGCTGTTTTATATGACACAGCGTGGTTTTGGCAAGTACTCAACTTTTGGGATATTTCATTAGATGTGCCCTCTGGAGTTAGCAGAGTTAACAGCTTTTTAAATGTCAATTTGTATCTATGGAACCCTAATCAAATGATAAAACAAACGGCAATCCAGCAGATTTTACAAAACAAAATTCCATGTTTTAACTAAAAACCCTGGGCATTGAGAATGTGAGTCTGATCTACATATTTACATAGTGGGTCAACTAGATATCCCTGGCTTATTTGTTAACTCCTAATAACAAGTACCTTGTTGGGTAAATAGGGGCTTTGGATAAAAATAGTTTTCACTGGACCCCACAAAAAAACAGTGCTTTTGAAGAAGCATTTGGTGTAGGAAGAACATGAGGTTTGGAATCAGAAGAGACCTGGGCTCAGTTTGTTTTAGCAACTTCCTGATATGATGTGGGGCTCAGTAACTTTTTGGTGGTGTAAGCTGGGGGCAAATCCCTTAATCCTTTTTGCCTCATTTTCCTTCTCTGTAGAATGAGAATAGAAACAACCACCTTTTGAAAATGTTGAAGAATAAGCCCGATGATGTATTTGAATGTGCTTTGTAAACTTAAATTTCAGAATCAATCTTAATCATATGAATTACCATTTATTATATACATATTAATTGACCACATATAAGGATATGCATGTACATTCTTATTTAATCTCCACAAAACCATAGTGATGAGGCATTAGTATCACTATACCTGTTATAGCTGAGAAAACTGAGGCCCAGGGAAAATGAGAGCAGAGATTTAACACAGGCCTTTCTAACCTCAAAATACATTTTTTTCCTTCTTAAGCTGCTCCATGATCCCAGAATGTAGGTGGCACCATCACCAGCGTCCGGCAGTGATTGGAGATTTCTAGCTACAGCACCACGCAAGACCCAGGCAAAGTAAAGGCTACCGTGAAGGTGAAAGATGCCTCAGGGTCATGCATATTAGATGCTGAGAGCATCTGGTGATGCCTTAATGGCTTTTGTTGATATTATTGTTGTTTTTCTAGTTTTGATGACATCTCTCCTTGAAAGTGATTGTGCCTCATCCCCTTGCCTAGACTGAAAACTTTCTAAGTACACACCCAGTGTTTGTATTTTACCTTATTATCTATAATAGTATAGTATCATCGATATATATGCATTGATTTGATTTGGGGTTTTCAACCCATCTTACTTTTGTTTTTCTCCTTATAGATTGTACTAATGTGGTCTGGGAATACATTTTATAGACAAGCCCATTTCCTATATAATACCTTCATCACTTTTGTATGTTTATGTTGCTATTTTCCATTTCATATGTATAAATTTGGTCTTTCCAATCTGGCTTTATGTTTAGAAAATAACAAGGATTTTTTACTTTCCTAGAATTCTTCACAGCGCTTGAGTACTCAGAAGAATCTCAGTAAACATGAATAACTGACTAAATGTATCTATAAAGGATAGATGAGGGTATAGAGGAATGTAACACCTCTTTGTAAGCTTTGCAGAACATTTCTAAGAAAACCCCAAAACTCTCTAGTTACAAATAAAACTATGACTATGACTACTTTTCCAAAATCCACTTTATAACCATATTTCTTTAACCAGTCACTATTACTTGACTATTCAGCTGTTATGAAATAATAATTATTTCCCAGCTCTAGGATGTGGATGCTGTGACTCTTGAAGTGCAATCTAGGTTATGTGGAAAGCTCACTGCTCCTTCCTAGTGACAAAAAGATCCTGAAGCCACAATTAGTACGTACATCTATGAAAGTCACTAAAAATGCATGAACATACAGGAAGTGTGAATTGTGTGAACACGCACACATGTGTCACATACATCTGACATTGGCAACTCCCTGTGTGAGTAGCAAACAGATGGCCTGATGGGTTATTCTAATGACACATCATCCCACTGTGCTGCTAAACCAGGCTCTCTGAAAATCCCACATTGCTTCGCTCTGGGACACTCACAGTCCTCCTCAATCTGTTTTTACAGAACCTTCCTGGAATCTTTTAAGCATTCAATGGCATATCATATCAGCAGAGAATAAAAATCAGGTGGTAGTAACACAGGCTGCAGTAGAATTCCAAGTATGGCCCAGGAGTGTGCTCTTCCTACCAGTTGGTAATTTCAGATCTTCTGTCTCAGCCTGGCTCCTATTTCTTGTCTCACTTTTGAAATCATGTGAGTCCATGCCTAGTTTGATCTAGTTTGGTTTCTGAGCCTTGAAACCAGTTCTCCAGTTACTTTGATGGTTCCCTCTAAGATTTATCTCCACACTTCACACTGACCTACCACCCCCCCTTCTCTTTCTTTATTGGATATCCTCTTTAATTGAACTCCTAAATCAAACTGGTGACTTAGCAGATCCAAACATCCCCCTTTAATATGCTTATTTCCATTAAGTGGAAAAAGATTTATAATAAATATGAAAAAAATATTTTAATAAGAAGCTTCAAGGCTCATCTTTATGTAAATCTAGGCTAACTACAAAGGCTTAAGAAAATTACTCTCTCTTGGGTGACCCAAACTGCAAGATGTAAATGGTTTACCTTTTATTTTAGATTTTCTTCCATGTGGAGAAAGCCAGTTTACAGCAAGAGGATAGAATAAAGGTGGTCATAGAGAAGTGAGAAGCAAGAGGCAAGCAGAGAGAATACTGATAAAGCTTAAATTATGAGATCAAGTTACTCATACATTCCACCACCTTCCTGTCCTTAGTTCTACGGGATACTCAAATATTCTAGCATCAATCACTTAGCTTACACTAGGAAAAGATAAACTCCTGTCACATGACACCAAGAGAATGTAACTAATAAAGACTCTGACATAACGAATGCAAATTTTCAAAGGAGTTCACTGATTCTCACTGATGTGGTTATTTCATGGTATTTGTTAAGTACCAGATCTGGGAAATGCCTCTAACATACATGGGCAAGCAGTCACCAGCCCGGCTATACAGAGGAAGCCTCTTCAAGCAAGGTACTGGTAAGGGAGGTAGAGCAGCCAGTCAGCCCGAGAACACGCTCTGGGAAGGTTAGGCCTGACAAGTGTGGGCTAACCTGAGGAAGGTCAAACGACTGTATCCAGGCTGCTGCCTAAACTTCTACGAAGCAAAACCGAAAGGAGAGAAGCCCACACAGTCAAGTAACTTAGACGAGGCAAGGACTGAACAGTAATGCTAGTAATCCTGATGGGGTTACTAGGAATTGTGCCAGGTTATAAACTCACCTGGGACATTCAAGTAGAAGGCAGGAGGTGGTCAGGAGGCCAAGTTAAACAGGAGGTAAACTATGGTAAGAATGACATGGGAGCTGCTTCTGGGGCCCAGCATCTTTGGCTTATCTTCTCAGCCTTCAAGGACAGGCTCCTCAGTGGGCAAGTAGTGACGGAGCCCTAAAAATGACTGTTGTATGTGGCATGGCATGCCAACTTGAAACAAAATCAAAGCCATTGGATGTTTTAAAATAAGTCCATTTATGTGTGTATGTGATTTCACTGAGAAGGCTGGAGGTCCCAGAACCACCTAGTAAATCTTAGCTGGCTTAGATCGGCTGCTACAAGGTATCATATTAGCAGACTTCGAGCTTCACAATTCACACAGGGGGCTGCCATCAGGGTGAGCCCCAATCAGACCATGTCCTAATCCTAGCCAGGGAAGTAAAAC
Organism: Hipposideros armiger; assembly: GCF_001890085.2. NCBI lineage: Eukaryota > Metazoa > Chordata > Mammalia > Chiroptera > Hipposideridae > Hipposideros > Hipposideros armiger. The sequence goes on along the minus strand of NW_017731429.1, from coordinate 3,598,237 downwards.
TTTGGGGTTACCACCCCCCCACACACTCAGGTCTAAAAGGAGATACCTAACATTATGCAGTCAATGGTATGTTAAGGATTAAACTCAGAATAACTTTATTTCTATTAGATTTTCTCCTTAACCCTCCATCTTGTTAGCTCTTCTGGAAATAAAACAAACAAACAATGTGATGTGGTTGGGAAGGGGGGGCCTCTGCCTTGATTTCCTGCGTGGTACTATCGGTCTCTGCTGGGACTGCAACCCTTTCTTCCCTCTTCTTTCACATAATACTGGTCTGGAGTCTCACATCCTTGGGTGTTGGCCAGGCCCTCTTCCTTCTTGAAGGATTTACCTAGAACCTGCGATTGTCTGGCTGAGCATCTTCACTACCTAGAATCTCATGATACCGTGACCCAGCCGCACATCAATCTCCTGCTATATAAACACTGGGATGGATAACAACAAGGACAAGCTCTTATATAGCACTTACTTATATCGATGAGCTTATTTAATCGTCATATAGCCCAATGAGACTGGTACTATTATTCTCAATTTACAGGTGAGGAAACAGAGGGGAAGTGACTTTCCAAAGTCCTACATGTGGGAAATAGACAATCTTTGAACCCAAACAATGTGACTCAGAGTCCCTGCTTTTAACAGTCACACTCTGCTGTCTCTCAAAATGGAATCAGACTTCACCGGAATTCTTTGGATTCTAATTTTTATGGCTCACCAACAACTCAGAGGCCAGCTCAAATTAGATGTATCCACCTCGATCCCGGCTAGTGCCAGAATTCCCCCTCCTCTCTGTGACTCAGTTACTGGGCCCCAGTACATCATGTGAACAGGCCTGCGGTAGGCATGGTCCATAAGAAGGCTAATGGCTCAGGAACACCCAGGCTGATTGAATCAGGAACTTTTCTGAGTAAGCGCCAAAGAAAAATTTTGGTAAATGACTGATGAAAAACATATTGATGGTTTGTGAGAGAAGAAAAATAAAACAGAAAGAGCAAATGCACTCTAGAATTGTAAAACTTTAAAACAGGAACCCTAATGATCATTTAATTCAACCCTTTCATTTTACAAATACGAAAACAGACAGAGAGAAAGGAAGTGGCATGCCCCAAATCTCACAATTACTTAGTATCAAAACTGAAGACAGGATAATAATAAGAGCCACTTAACAAATAAAATTTTAAAAATTAAGCATTTATTGAATGATTATTATGTCCCAGGGACTCTGATGAATACTTAAGATATGTCAATCTATTTAATTCTCAAAATGTTCTAAGCAAAACATTATTTTTTCCATCTTTTTTAAAAGAAGAAAACAAAATGAAAGAAGGGAGGCTCAAAGTGGCTAAGTCTCTTGTCTAAGGTCACAAATCTCAGACCACAACCAGGTCTCAAACCTATGTCTTTCTCGTCCCAGAACCCATGCAGGTAACCACCCCTCTCTCCTGGTTTCCTCTGCTGAGTTTTTCCAGGCTAGCAAGCTGAAAATGCAGATAATTTCTGCCCTGAAAGTTGCTCGTTTCTCTTTCACAGTCTGAAGAGAAATTTCTCACCATACTGGCTCAGATTCAATTCCCCATTTCTCAGAGGGTTTCTAGGTCCCTTAATATCTTGCAAACCCCCACTTGAAAAATAGGACAATGCTATTTCCAGTTAACCTATTTCCCAAGAAGTTAGCTGGAGAAATAATGCATGTGAAGCAAAAGAGATGCTCTATAGAGGTAAAGTTATTTTATTTATTACTGTGGTTATTTTGTGCTTTCCTGGATTCCCTTCTTTTCATGTTCCCTTTCTACAAGACCAACCAGGTGGGTGTGATTACATCCAGTACAGCTCTGAGTCACCACCAACAGTAGTACCAAGGGGCTCTGGCAGGTCTCCTGGTTTGCCCTTACTCTGAGGTGACATAGGGCGCCCATGTCACAGGTGAGGACACTGATGCAATCACAGATGGGTGGGTGAGAGAACAGTGTGAGTGCTGGAGGCTTGGCTAGCCAAAGCTTAACTGCAGAATTTTGGCTATGGCGAGATGTTTCAAGGGAGCAATTTTGGGAGAAGCTAAGACCTTCTTCCCTCTCTGTAGCACTTAACCAAATGCACAGGTGATTACCTGCTTAGCTTACCACCAGCCTAGTTCAGAAAATAGGCAGGAAGAAGGTTGATTCATGTTTGGCTCAATCCAACTCTGCTTGCCTGAACTCTCTTAATAATAAAAATAATATTATCCTCACTTTATAGAAAACTGAGGCATACAGATGTTAAGCATCTTGTCCCAGGTTATGCAGCTGGTAACAGCAGGGCCAAAAGTCAAACCTGCCAGTCTGATTTCAAAGTGGGTAACTTTTAACAACTGCAAAACATTTACTTCTGTTCCCTATTAAGATTTTATAAGTATGCAGAAGTCTGCTCTAGTCAACAGAAATTCTCTCGCTGATCTTGGAAAACCCACCATTGGTATTTCTTCCTATTTGGATTGAAGTGTTAACATGTTTTCATGGTTCTCCTTTAAAATATGAGGTAGTGTAATATTTTGCATACAATGGATGATACCTTGAGGACCTCAGTTAGGTTGAGTTGGGCACCTAAGTATCGCCAATGCAGAAAAGATGGGGCCGCCTGGAGAATGAGGCACCGAAATGGGAGACCCAGAATCAGAGACTTTTCTTCAAACATTTTCTCTAGAGTCAATTCCACTTGAAACAAAAGATAAAAATTGCGTGACCTGTTTGTTATGAAGACGCTTCAGACCTCCAGCCTGTACCCTCTCCACATACCTCTTTGTACTTCGTGTGAACGGCTGAAATAAATGAATCACCAAAACTAGGTCTGCAGGTCATCACTGAAACTCAATAATTATATTAGATTGACCAACAATAATGTGCTTTACAATTTATAAGTGGTATCCACACATATTAGATCATTTAATTCTTACAGCAAGAGGGAAGGGAACTAGCATTGACTAAGTACCCACCGTGTCACAGAAAATATGGTAAGCTTTGCAACCTGTCTTCCTGTTTACTCCCTACAGAACCCCAGAGGAACCTGTGAAATTGTCCCTTGTCTGTAGATACATAAACAGAGGCTCAAAGGGATTCAGTGAATTTTCCAAACTCATTCAGCTGGAAAGAAGCAAAGCTGGGATTCAAACCCAAACCTGCCAACTTTCAACCCCTTGTTTTTTGCCATTATTCCATGATGGCACAAATCCCACTGATTCACACTGAGCTTTTACAAATCTAACTGCTTTATGCCTGCAAGTGCTCTCTGAAGATTACATGAAACATGGAATCATTAGCTCAAGTATCAGATGTGATTTAGTCAACGTGTCCCATGCCACAATAACCATAACTACTTACTTCACTGATTCACTCCATGTAGTGCTATTCCTGGAGCGATCCATGTGGATACCATCTGCTCCTTTTTTGCTGAGCCACCAAAGAGCTATAATCTCATAAATATAGCTGTATTTTCCAGGCATAGGTACCAGAGTCCCAAGGAAGCTGTCAAAAACCTGATTCATCAGGCTAAGGTAGGGCCTGTTTCTTCTGTAGCACATGGATCAGAGCTTTGTACCCAGTGAGTGATCTGTCAATGACTGCTATTTAGTCTTTCTCCTTTATTTCCTTCCCTTCCACCAGGCCAGGGTTCTCATTACTCTAAGTCCACACTTTGCATGCATACCAGGAAGTCACTGTTTACACATCTTCTTCCCCACATCCTGAATCAATCATGGTCCCCTCTCTTTTCTACCTAACTAAATTCTATCTATCCTGCAAGGACAATCTCAAGTCCCAGACTCTCCATGAAAGTTTCTGCAATCCTCATTGCAAGTCTCAGTATATCTATCCTACCCTCCAAATCTTAAAGCATTTATTATTTCATAATGAATTATTAATATTAAAGTGCATAATGAATTATTAATATTAAAGGGCAGGGCTGGCTGAGTGGCACATTGGTTAACAGCTGCTTGGGATGCCAGAGGGCCCCAGTTCGGATCCCACATATGAGGGCCAGTGACACTGCCCTCCACAGCTAAGATGCTGAACAACAACTCAACCTGGAGCTGGGTTGCTGTGAGTCACCGGCGACGCCGTAGGCTGCAGCCCCTGTGGCAGTGGGTTGCCATGGGCTACTGTGTGTAGCCAGCAGCCAGCGTGAGCGGCCAACAGCCGCAGTGAGTGGCCGTCCAGAAGCCAGCAACTGATCTGCCTCGCCTGGGAAGAGCGCAATGATGGTGCCAACTTGGGCCAGTGAAGCAACGTCCTCCACAACTAGACTGAAGAACAAAACGACAGCAACTTGTCTGTTCCCCTTCCCCCAATTCCCCAATAAAAATCTTAAAAAAAAAAATTAAAGGGCAGAAGTTATGTGAAAGCACCAAACCCTGACATTCTTCATGAACGTTTCCTTCTGTTCTTGTACGTATTGATGGCCAAGGGGTTTGTGTGAGATATTTGTATCTTCTTGCTGAAACTGCCATTGTTTTGAGAACAGACCCCTCATCTTACTTCATTTCCTCATCAGTCACCCCCACCTACATTTCTAATAGTGCTTGGCATACAATACTTGTAAACTCAAAAGATAAGTTTGCTAATAGGTTTTTAGACCTATGGAACTAAAGCCACCTCAACAAGAGATAAGATGCATGGGAAAACGTGAGGCAACAGATTAGGTGAAATGGGTAGAAAGGGGTAATTGCACGCTGCCCTCTGGTGATGAGCTCTTGTAACACACTGCCTGGTTTCGTTGTGTTGGCATCTGAGGCCGGCCATGCACTGCAGACCGTGCTATTCTGAACTATGCCATGTAAATTAAGGAAAGTTATAAGCAGAAATACTCCTCAATGCCTCCCACATGCCGGTCCTTTATGCTCACTCTTTTCTAATCCTCATTACAAGCCTATGAATTACATGCTATAATTATGCTCATTATACAGATAAGGCAAGTCAGGCATGGACCTGTATGTAATACAATTGCCAAGGCTCACTCTTCTTGATACCGACTTCATATTTTTGTCATATCAGTACCCTGTGAGAGCAAGGAAGGTAGCTGCCGGAAACATCCCCTGCCCTAACCTACTCTTCCATGGCACATTATAGAAATGGGAGAGGTGGGAGGAAGTATAGGATTTGGTGAAAAACTAAGGAATCAAAGATCATGAAAAAAGCAAAATGGTATCCCACGCATTCTTCAGACTTTTCAAATTAATGTGAAATCATAAAAGACCCATCATCCCAAAACAGACATTTGTTGGAAGTCTCATGTTTTATCTTAAACATTTATGTAGTTTTTATATTTTATTCCATAACCATCTATTTTTAATATAAAAATAGTATTTTGGGTTATTTATAATGGAGCCATCCCAACATCTCAGGTAGTTTCTGCCTGAGATTATTATCAAGAATTATTATTATCAAGAATCCAAGTCTTATCAAGGATCCGATTTTACTCATCATAAATTTTGCCCTGCTGGGAAATACTAGTGAGAAGACAGGCACATTACACAACTCTTCTTTCTGGAAAGCAGTGATCCCTGCTCTTAGTCAGACGCAGAAAGTCAGAAGACACGATGTTAAGAAAGACATGCAGAAATAAGACAAAAGTCAAATTAGAAAAAAAATAATGTAAAGTGGCTTCTAATGAATTGGCTAAAGGATGAGGTTCTGTATGTCTTAGGTATGGCACCTCAAATATCCACTGATGATCCTTTTGTTCTGTGTTTATAGCCTCTATTTTGTTTTGCTTATGAAATCAGTTAATTTTCTGGTCTTCAGATCATGCAATCAGTGGCAAGACAATTATATTAATGAGTCAAAAAACTTGAAGAAAAGCAGAGCATTATCATCAAGGCCTTCCATCTTGCCTTTCTCCATGTTCTATAAGCCTTACCTCCAGAAAATAAATGTCCTAACATCTCAACTCTGCTCTCATTTGTTCGTCCCCTACCAACCATAATTTGCTACCAGATCATACACTCAAAGCTTGCCTACCTGGTAACGTTGTGATGAGGAAGAATCTAGTCAACACTGTTTTGAAAATTGTAGCAAGATAGATCAGTACCAGGGAGGTAGGCAGTACTAGTAGTGTAGTGGTGGTCTCAGCAGCAGCTGCGATAGTGAAAGCATTCACACAGTGCTTTTTGATTTCCACACAAGATATAAACAAGAGAAACTCCATTGTCCTTAGGCATCTTTCTGCTAAATAAAAATATCTAAATGAAGCTTAAAAGAGTACAGCATATCTAGTATTAGCTCATGAAAGGTTTTGAGAGTGTGCATGAGTGTGTGTGTGTGCGTGAGTGTGTGTGTGTGTTTTAATTTTGCGTTGCTACATGGAGGAGGAGTGCTATTATTAACTGTGAACAACTGCCTATTTTTCTATTCTGTAACAAAAATATTTTGGGTTTTATTTTTTCAGTTTTCACTGTGGGTAAAAAAATGGGAGTGGAAGAGAACGGGCTCTACTCTGTTGTCCAGTAACATATATCTGCACTAATACCCCATTTTGATGAGTCAACACAAACATTATACAATGAGAAATGCTGGAATAAAGACAAGGCGCCCTGCACCTGGCAGGGATTTTTCACAGACTCCAGATGCCTGTACACAGGAATCACGAGACTAGCAGTCAAAGAAAATGCAAATTGCACAAGAAAGGGAGATAAAAAGATAACAAGCTCTTGCCTTTTGTTCAAAAACCAAAGGGACAATTTTGTTCCATTTTACCAGAAATCTGCAAATGTTCAGGTCCAGGCTGTTGCAATTACCCAGGTCACGTCTGGTATAGTTTTTTTCCCCCCATTAGGTTGAACATCTCTATAGATTAAGTGTCATCGTTATTCCTTCACTAATAGAAATTTCATTAATAGTCTTTTTCAACCTTCAGAAGGAAATTCACTAAAAGCTGGCATATTACTAGACAGAAATGCAAAGCGAGGCCAAGAGGAATGAAGTAGAGAAACGAATCCAATGTGATTGACAATGATGAGTCAAGTAATATTTAGCATCCAGAAAGGACAAAACACGCTTGGAACACCATGAACTGGAACTGAATCTCATCACTGAACAAATCCTATTTAGAGCTGACCTAAGCTTACAATGGTTCCAACTTGACATCCAGGGACTGGAGGCAGGGTCTGTGGAAGTGATGCTGGCACTGAGGAGACTGGTTTCAAGGATGTATTTGAGACAAGAAAGATTATTTCTTCATTCATGTCATTTCTGCCTAAGTTCTCACCTTTTAAGTATTAATCAACCCACACAGATTTATTTAGGAAACATGATATTGAAGGCACTGTACTTGGAACTGCAGTGAAACTGCAGAAAGTAGGAAGAGGAAGCACATGGTTTTGCCCTGCTAGGACTATACACTGTCATATGCAAATAAGATAAATCCTCCAAATGCTTAGAACACAAAGCAAATAAATAGTAAAACAGAAATAGGGGCAAAGTGGCACGGTGGGTGTGAAGGCAGATAGGATTAGGGCCATAAGGTTCTCTCCTGTTCTTCCTATATGACTTTAAACAAGGTACCTGACCCCTCTTACTTTTCCTCAGGGAGAGTTAATCAGGGTTGAATAGTGAGGGAGAAGGCATATCATCCGGTTATGAGGTGTGACACAAGTCTCATGGAAGGGGATGTGAGGTTAGTCTTGAAGGATGGAATTTCACGTTGAAGTCCAGTGTGCTCAACTGACTCACTCACCTTCTCTCCAGCTCTTGTTCTGCCCCTTCTTGCAGAGCGAGATCCTGTCCCTGGACTACTAGCCACAAACCAACCCCTGTCTTAATTAAAGTTCTTTGGTTGCAGAGAATAGAAAGACACTTACATTAACTTAAGCAAAACTGAAACTTATCAGGTTAAAAGGGCAGGAAGTATAGCAGGTTAACCACCTGACGAACAGGAATTAAGAACTGGGAGTTCTGAGGGGCCCAGGAAGCCATAATCCAGCCTCTGTCTGCCTCTCAGTGTTTCTGTCGGGCTCATCTCTCTCAGTCTCATTCCTAGGGACCACGTGTTTTCTCATCTCCTCTTCTCTTTCCACATTTGTTTCATTCATTTATATTTGTTCACAAGCTTTCTCTCCTCTGTGCATGTCCTCAGTTCCAGACACAAGCAGGTGTTAACCTGTGGGCCAGACCATATGCAGTGAGGGTAATGAAGCCTGGTGTCTGAAAGCCATCTTTTTCTGTTCTAAGGATCTTTCTCTTCAAAGGCTCCAGTGCCTCAATCTGGTCTTGAATGACTTAGTGCTTCTTTTCTGGTTGTCCTGCAGGATTTCTGACTTTCAATAAATGGCCCAACTCTCATCCTTGTTCCTGAGCTTCCTCCCTGATGCTCACAGAGGAAGATCAGGGCATGGGGGAAGTTGATCACTCGCCTTCATTCCATACTGTTCTTTCAAGCCTCAGTGCCTTTGCACCTATTATTCCATCCTCTCTCACCTCCTTCACCTATAAAGCCCTATTGTAAAACAACCTCAAGACTTCTCTTCCCTTTTCAGTCTTCCTCGAGTATCCTTCCTCTCCATTCCAAACAGATGGACCACTTCCACCTTGCTGCATTTCCTGTGGTTTGTACGTCCTTTGATTACTGTTCCTATCACACTCTCGCAGTTGTTTTGGTTTCAGTAGTTTTCTCCTTATCCTAGTGATCCCATTATGAGAACGGGCTCAGATAACTAGTTTCAAGGCCTGGTCTTTCCAATGATTAGCTATGTGATCATGGGAAACTTACTTAACCTCTGCAAACTTTGTTCAAATGGAGATGATAACATTCACATCAGAGAGTTGTTGAGAGAATTGAGTAAAATATTATGTAAAGTGCTTAGAACAACACATGACATAAAATAGGTGTTCAATAAATACTGTCACTTTTATACTAGAAGTACCAAATCCAGGATGTGTCAGATTGTATTAATTATTTGCTAAAGAACATGTGTTTTATGACTACAAAATATTTGAGAAAGAATATTTTGTTTTGTTTTGTTTGTAGTGGCTTTGAAAAATACCTTCAGTTGCTACACTATTTTGATAGTAGATGTGTATCTGTGTATGCATATGTGCAATATTGAATTGCAATTGTGGGGAATGTTATGAACTCTCACAGGACAGCATTCATGTGTGCAATAGAGATATCTAAGTAATTGTTTATTTAATGTTTGTCTTCTTAATTAGAAGATAAAGAACTTCAGGACAGATTTGAGCTCATCCTAGTTATTGCTATATGCCCAGGTATGTTACAATTTCTGATACATAAAATGTATAAATATTGGTTGAATGAGCACATGGAAAAATGGACCACGTTTACACAATTATAATACTAAGTGCTTATACAGTTCCCTCAACTTGGAATGTCCTCTTCCTCCCTCATCACTGCAGTTCAAGATTCTATTTAACCTTCAAAACCCAGCTGAGATACCCTTCCATGAAGCTTGCCCCTATTCTTAATTCTTTTGGTAACTCATGGGTACTAAGGGCATTCAACACTTTGTATCTGGTGTTAGCATGATTTATGTGCCCATTTGAAAATTCCTTGTGGGCAGAATTCCATGTACACTTCATCAGGGGTTCTCCTGATTTATTCATTGGAGCAACTCTCTCAAAGCTTGGCAAGCTCCATGACAATTACATTAGATCAAATCCAGCATCAGGAAAATCAACTTTGCATACTGCAGCAGGAGACAGTGGGGCACCATTTGGACAAGGAATAATGCAGTCTCTCTTTCAAGGTGATGGTGTCTCTAAGAAGCTGAAGTGCACCTTCAGGTCCTTATCCTGTGCCTAAAACCATGCCTGGAACATAGCAGGGACACAATAAAATGTGAGTGAAGTGAATGAACTAATAAGTGAATGGAAGCACAGCCTGGTCTCTATAAAAAGAAGTACTAATTATGGGACTGTTTTTACAAGTATATCCACTCACTTGCATAATAAAACGCTAAAACATTTGATTTGCCCTGTACCCAAAGATACTTGTCGAGAAGAATGTTCTTATAGCTTCGATAATTGGACCAATTGTACAGGACTTCATAAAAGATTTTTATTATTCTTTCATACAATAAATATGTAAGAGCTTGTGTAGGTGGGCCCTTATACTAAGGATACAGGAAATTCTGTGTTGCCGCTTTATACTCAGGGCTCTTTGGTCAAGGAAATGAACCTGCTTGAGATTCCAGATTGGATCTCTATCTCCTTACTGTAGGGCATGCTATGTTATGTGAAACCAAATACTGAAACTTTGAAGGACTTCATAGTTCAGCTTCTCTCTCTCTGTAGACCCTTTTGGGCAGTGCACTATCTAGGTATGAGCTGCTTTAAGTTTCCTCTCACCGACATGAATTTTAGGCTATATGGGGAAGTTGTATTATAATTGAGATTTCAAGTCAGGTACATGAGCAGTCCAGAGAGCTGCACTGACTGCAAAACTATTTGTGATCTATAGCTTATTGCATCTGCCAAGAGGTTCAGACTACCTGGGGGACTCTGTCTTCTAATGATGTGTTAGGAATCCACACTCACAGGAGACGCATAGATTGCATTTATCTACGTGTGGTATTTTCAGGTCAGTTTTCCTAAGACCAGCTACATCAATGTGTGTCTATAATTTCTACACATAATTCATTTTTAGGTGTTTTAAAAGAGAGCTAGGTTTATTTTAAAGGAAGCAACTGAGTCAATATAGTTTGTCATTTCCTTAATATGCTAAATACAACACGGTAAAGGATTTAATTTTAGGGTTTATTTGGATACCCTGAATAATGAAGGGTATCATTAGGCAAAAATGTCATATGCCCATGTAAGTATATGTGTATGTAAATTTGTGTGTGTATGAAATATATATCACTGAGTTAAAAAACTACATAACATACAGAATAAACAGGGTCTGTTTTCTGAGATCTAAATTATATATTCTTACTAATAAATGAATTGAGGCTAATTTAAACAGAATTATTCTCAACTGATAGTAATACTTTAATAATGACTGTTTTCTAAAATCAATTTTCATAAAATTATGATGATATAATGATACATTTAATGCAAGGCTTGGAAGAAATTTGAGACACTTGCAAATTTCTAATATCTTCTGAAAAAAACTTTAGAGCAGTCAAAATGAAGCAAATGTCAATAAAACTTGGATATGTCTTTGGGTACGCATCCAGAAGGTAGAATTGGGAATAGACACTAAAATGGAAGAAAGAGTAACCCGTCGACTATGGAAACTGAATCCAAGGCTGTTTTTTCCTCATGAGGATCTAATCCCTGCCTTTACACATTATTCCTCCTACCATCACCCTACTATAATCAACTCTTTAGTAGAGGTTTACTGTTTTCTCCAGATGGAATCAAATATAAATAATTTTATGATGTCAATGTAGACAAAGCCAGTAATGAAGACTGCCATGTATTAACTGAAAATGCTAGAATTGGAGACTCCCATGAGTTGATTTCATTCATTCTTCACACGCTCCCTAAGCATTCTTTGCGGTTCTAGGCACTGTGCTAGGCCCAGGGATAGATGCAACGTATATTCAATGAGTCCAAGAAAGGAAAATAAGAAACAAACAAATAAATGTTAGTTTCTTTTTCTAACATATTTTCCTTCACTCCAAGAAGTTGCCATATAATTAGAGAGACACAGAAGAAAATATTAATAATAAATTTGTTAGGTGATAAATCAAAGGTGCACACAAGGAACCAAGAAGGGAGAAGGGAACTCTGCCTGACCAGAGGAAGCTCTGTGAAGAAGGAGATACTTGAGCTTTATAAGAAGTATCATACTCTTCTTGACAAATAATAATAAAGAGAGAAGAAGCAATCTATACACATCAGATTCCCGTTAAAGTAGAATCATAACTTAATCTGATTTAGAAGAGCTTCTCACCATTAGTTTTTGAACTCCTTGCAAAAATTACTTTTTATGTCTTTATCAATCAAGATCAATCTACAGAGATCCAACTAGAAAATAGGATTCAAGGAGAAGAACTTTAAATATAGCACAGTCTTTGAAACATTTAGGTGATTCCAAGTTACAGGGAAACATAATAGCATCTAACTGAGTCACTTGAAAATAACTTGAACTCCAAAGATTTATTCCAACTATTGAGAGGAGCCTATCATTTGAGTTTCTGTGTCAGAAATAATGTTTTTCTTGGAGGAGTCCAGATAATTTTTAGCAAGGATCAATTTTTAAGTGTTCTCTTATTCCTAATAGATTATTTCAATCTTTCAAAATACATCTAATTAAAAAAAATCAAATATTTTAATATTCTTCTTCCCAGTCCCATTTACCACATCTCATCCCATCAATGTAGCTAGTCTGATTCCTGCAGTGAAACAGTTATAAGCACATTTTTTTCTGCAATATGAGACATAGCAACACCGACTAATTAATTCTTTTTATACATCTATATACTTCTATCAGCCATTTTCACAAATCTCTAAGTAGTGCCTGAGTACTTTACTAAAGGAACAATCACAGTTTTCAAGAGAGGTTTTATGCTGGACTGGACTTGGATAATCAAAGAACCAAAATGTAAGGATTAACTTTTGGCTTCTTGAGCTACATATCAAACTCATTGCAAAATAGTCAAGTCATTCTAAATAGTTTTGGGGGAATCAACCAGGAAATATATACTGAAAGCTGTTTCAAATTTTAATACGAGGAATATCAATCTTGTGCCCTTTCTTTAATAAGTGTTACTGCCAGAAACTGTTCTCTTCAGTGGGATGAATTTTCTCAAATCGCTCTTTATTCTTTTTCACTGATCTATGTTAGACCATATTAAGAATTCACATTTCATACAGAACAAAAACAGACATACATTTATCCCACACAAGAACTGCAGAGAAGATATCACATCTTTAAATACATAGGTTACATGCCATTTATCTATAGCAATAAATAGAAAAAGAAGAAAAAAAATCCCTAGGAAAATAGAAAGATATTTTTTTCTTACCGGGATGAATGCATGCTGCATAGCTTGTTCACATTGTTTTAAGGAAGCAATAGTATCCCACAGAAGCTGATAATTTTCAGCCTGGGAAGCACTTGGCCGTTGCATGGTGAAAGCTAGTAACACTCAAACTGAGCTCAAAGAACCCAGTTGAAGAAGGAAAAAACCCAGCAGATCTGTTACATAAACTTCTTAATTAGATCTGCTACACAAAATGCTATCTTAAGACGTTAAAAAAAAAAGTTAATCAGAACATTTCTTTTGGGGGATAACTGGGCATGACTTGAACAGAGACAGATGTTTTCATTGGGAAGGATTCTTGTTCCCACACTTGTGAAAAGCAATCCCATCAGTGTTCCCCTGTCTTTTACATGGGTCTGGCGAACTGCACATACCATAAGTGTGTGGGGGGAGAGAAGTAGGAGGGAGAGAGATGAGAAAAAATATTTCCACCAGAAGATTTGGGTGGCAGGCCACGGAAGTAGAGTTTGAGTAGCTTGTGCAAAGTAGTAAAATGGAAGGGAGTGGGTTACAGGCACACACACACACACACACACACACACACACACACACACATATATACATATATATATATATACACACATACATACATATGCAGGTATCCACACTTGTCTGCTGTGTGACAAACACAATTTTATGCATGCATTCTCACAGTGTCATTGAATATGTCCACCTCTCTTCTAAGTTTGTTAAAGACCTAGATGCAATATGCTTTACATGTACAGTGTATATTGTCTTCATTAACTATAGAGTTGTTTATCTGGGAGTATCTCTAAAGACTAGACAGAAGGTTCTTGAGTATAAAATACAGTTAATTTGTTTATCTTAAAATATTGGGTTGTTAGAAAAGTCATGACGCTTATTTTCTATGAAAAACTAACAAAAAAACACATCAGGACTTTTCTGACAACCTAATAGAATGGTAATTAGGAGACCTTTCTGTTGTCTTATGTATTGGATAAAAGTCACTCTTACTTATTCTTCTAGGTAAAATTTACATAAATAATGTCTGGAGAATCGAGCCTTTAAATAGTCTTGGGACTTGAGTGTGGGCTGCACACAATTGGAATGTGTTAACTCCAAAAAAATTGCTTACACACTTGAACCCCCCTCCCACCCAGTATAAGCACTAAATAAAACCTGAACAATAGAACATAGTAACCTATTCTGAGTGTTCCTTCATGAAAGTCAGTAGCCCACAATGTGAGGTGAGGCTCCACTAGCCCCCTACAGTCTCTGTGGGATTGTTCAGGTAGGGGGTAATACAGCTTGGAAGGTGGCGAGCCCTTAAAAGTTTCAAAAGGGGCCAGCAGAGTGGCTCGTTGGTTAAGAGTTGGCTTGGGAGCGCGAGGGCCCTGGTTTGGATCCCACATGAGGGCTAGTGATGCTGCACCCTCTACAGCTAAGATGGTGAACAACAGCTCAACCCGAACCTGGGCTGCTGTGAGTCGCCGGCGATGGCGTAGGCTGCAGCCCCTGCTGCAATGGGGCCGCCATAAGCTACTGTGAGTGGCTGGCAGCCAGCATGAGTGGCTGTCTAATGGCCAGCGAACAACTGCCTCACCCGGGAAGAGCACAATGATCACAATACCAACATAGGCCAGTGAAGCGACGTCTTCCACAACTAGACTGAAGAATAAAAGGACAGCAACTTGTCTGTTCCCCTTCCCCGATTCCCCAATAACATATTTAAAGAAAAAACAAACAAACAAAAAAACTTCCAAAGGAATCTATACTCTCAGGGCTAGTTACACAGCCCAAAATGGGGATCTTTATTTGAGTATTTCTAGAGACAAGGGGTAAACTGAGGGCAATACACAGCATAATGAATAAACTGTGCTTTTAATTGACCCAGAAAATCCAAGGAGTATAAAGCAAGGTACAGATTGTAGAAAACCGTTTGATAACATAAATGAAGGATTTTTTGCTGTAGTATTTTTAGAAAAGCTGCATGATTTGGGTTACCTAGTTTTTGTGCATTTGTACCCTGGTGATGGTGGATTTGTTCCTGCTAATGACCTTGTGGGCGTAAGTCTCAAAGGCTGCTGCCAGCAAAGTTTTCTTTTCATCTCAGTGACGTTTCAATTTTGAAAGGAGTTGCGAGTAGAATTGATCCTTTAAAATTTCTACCTGGGCTAACATGTAAGGGGGTTGTTTTTCCTTAATATTTCATGAGTACACACCAGAAGGCTACTGCCATGAGAGAGTCTGTTCTTTCAAATCTCGATTCAACAAAACTTTTCTTTTCCTCATTCATGCTGTTCTTCTGTTCAGCTCACACCCACAGTTCCTCCTCTGCCTTCATGGCTGCCCTTACGCTCTCCCATCTGCCCCAGCCACATGCTTCTTTCTCATCATGCACTGCCGACCAGACAGCCCACAACTTCCAGAAACTACTCCTTCTCTAGCAAATGTTCTGTATTTTTCAGCAAATGACAGGAAAATAAAAATTCACTTTCTAAGTTATCCTCCCAAATTCCAGCCAATCCTTATGAATTCCATGAGCAAATGTTCACTATTATTCTAGACCCCAACCTCTGGGTCTTCATTTATTTATTTATTTATTTATTTATTTATTTATTTATTTATTTATTTTTATTAAAGTTTATTGGGATGACAATTGTTAGTCAAGTTACATAGGTTTCTGGGGTACAATTCTGTAATATAATACATTATCTATATTTCACATTGCATGGGTCTTCTGTCACGCCTTGAATTTCTATCTCTTGTTCATCAGGTCACATCAGTCTTTCATTTAAGCAGCATCTGCTGAAATATCCTCATTTCCTTATTCTTAAGGAAAAAGGTAGAGAATCCATAGTCTCTGCATGTAGAAACTCTACATAAAAATGCCCTTGGAATCATGCATGCATTCATTTATTCATTGGTCCAACAAACCTATCGAGCATCTCCCACGTGCTCTACTTTTTTATTGTACTATGGGCAAATGGCTATATCAGATATTGACTCTGTCTTTAAGGAGTTTAAAGTCTAATTGAAGGAATGATGCATGGGCATGAATAACAAAAAGACAAGTTAAAAAAAGGGTGTCACAAAAGAGGTAGTATAAACTATTTACAAAACAATAAAAAAGAAAAAAAAACACATATACCCATTGGGAAAATCAGGCCAGTCTCACAGAAGATTTGGCACTTGGCTACAGCTTGAAGTTAGGGTAAAGTTTGGACATTCAGAGATAGGTACGAGGACATTCTTGAAGAAGGAAAGGTAGAGCACAGAAGTTATTAC
>NW_017731429.1:3578452-3579958 GCF_001890085.2 Hipposideros armiger | reverse complement strand
AATTTCAGTCATCTGTTTCTTTCCAAGTACTATTCAACGTGCATTTTCCCCTGCCCACAAAGTACAGTGTGCATATTTTCTTCCTGTCAATACAATGCCTGCTAAATAATGGCTCCCATGTTTCTGTTAAACACTCAGTCACCAGGCCATATGTCTGTCATATCTAAATATATTGCCATGCTCTATATTGGACTACAGTCCTCAGAACAAAAGCTTTCTGCTTGTGATTGCTGTAAATATAATTTCCTGGCAATTGTACTTCCAGTAAAAATGGAGTAATAGGGCTTGGATTTATACTTCTATTAAATATAAACAAACAAAAAACCGAACTAAATATATGAAATGATGAATTTCAATAATGGATAGCAAGCAAAGAACAGTGAACTTTGAGAGACAGGCAACAAACAAGGTAAGGCCCGATGACTGCTCTATTCACAATTATAAATGTCTAGGCCACATTGCAAAAGAGCAAGATCCAGTTGGACCCAGTGGACTTGTTGAATTGAGGAGAAAGATTTGATTTTCTGAAGAGATTGAAGTAAAAAAGAGACAGAGAAATCCATAATTATAATTTATAGAAAATAGAGAAAGTCAATGAAACTAACAGCTAATTCTTCAAGATTATAAATAAAATTGATAACTCTCTTGCAAGGCTAATGAGAAAAAAAGAGAAAATAAATAAATTATCAAACTTAGGAATGAGAAAGGTAACATTACCACAGATCCTATAGCTATGAAAGGGCTAACAGGAATATCTTATAAATAACTTTATGTTAATAAATTTGACAGCTTAGATGAAATAGATGGATTCCTTCAGTGATATAAGCTACTAAAGCTTAAGAAAGATAAGTAACCTAAATAGCCATATCATATATCTAATAAAGATACTGAATTTGTAATTAAAAACCTACTACCAATAAGCTCCAGGCTTGGATGGCTTCACGAATGAGCTCTACCAAACATTTAAGGATGAAATAGTAATACTTCTACACAAACTCTTCCAGAGAACTGAAGAGGAATGAATACTTTCCAACTCATTTTTTGAGGCCAGCATTCCCCTGGTACCAAACCAGGTGAAGATATTATAAGAAAAGCAAATACCCATATGTCTTTATGAATATATATATATATATAAAATTCTAAACAAAATTTTAGCCAATTGAATTTAACAATACATAAAAAGGACAATGTATCAAAACAAAGTGAATTTAACATTTGAAAATGATCCAATATAATTCATCATATTAAAAAAATTTAAAGGGGTGAAAAGGATAACTATTTCATTGTTCTGTACACCTTAAACTAACAATTAAAAAAATTAAAGAAAAAATATAACTAGGCTATGTTATGATCATCTCAACAGGCAGAGAAACAATACTTTATAAAATCCAATATTCGTTGCTGGTTAAAAAACAAAAAAACCTTCTCAGGACAAGAAAATGATGTTCCTTCTCACCACTTCTATTCAGCATTGTCTGGGATATACTAGAAAGTGCAATAAGTAAA
>NW_017731429.1:3561152-3578240 GCF_001890085.2 Hipposideros armiger | reverse complement strand
GTGCAAACCATTACATTGAAAACTGCAAATATTTCCAGAGAGAAATTAAAGATTTATAAATGGAGAGATATAACAGGTTCCTGGGTAAAAAGACTCTATATTATTAAGATGTCATGCTCTGAAATTTGATTTATAGATTTGATGAACTGCAATCCCAGTCAAAAACTAGCAAGGTTATTTGTTTGCTTGTTTGTTTTGGAGCAGCTGACAAGCTGATTCTAAAATCACATAGAAATTCAAAGAATATAGAATAGACAAAACAACTTTGAAAAAAAAATTGGAGAAAAAATACTAACTGTTTTTGAGGCTGATTATAAAGCTGAAGTCATCAAAACAGTATGGCTCTGGTATAAAGACGGATGGATAGATCAATGGAACAGAATAGAGACTCCAGAAATTGACTTACACTGATAGATGACTGATTTTTAACATAGGTATGAAGGCAATTCAATGGAGGAAAAAAGTAATCTGTTCAACAAATGAGGTTGGAACAATTAGATATCTATATGCAAAATAACACATTTTGTTGTATACCTCTCACTACATATTAACTCAGGATAGATTATAGACCCAAATGTAAAACCTAAATAAATCTTCTAAAAGAAAACCCAGGAGGAAATCTTTGCAATCTTAGATTAGGTACAAGAAAAGCACAATCATAAAAGAACATACTGTACATAAAAGAACAAAAGAACAATTGGATGATAAACTACACATTATCAAACTTAAAAAAGAAATATATATATATTGTTCTTTGAAAAACACTGCTAAGAGAATGAAGATTCAAGCCATATAATGGAAGAAAAACTTTTAAATAAGGCTTCTAATGAAGGATTTGTTTCTAAAAGATATAAAAACCTCTAAACTCGCAATAAGAAAACAATCCAATTAGAAATGAACAAAAAATTTAACAGACACTTCATCAATGAAAATATAAAGGTATTAAATAAGCATATGAAAAGATGACCAACATCATGATTTCTTAGAGAAATAAAAACTAACATCATGAAATACCACTACACACCTATTAGAATGGCTAGTATTAAAAAAGATTGACCATACCATGGGGAAGATGGAAACCCTCATACACTGCTGGTGGAAATATATGTGGTACAACCTCTTTGAAAACAGCTCGGCGGTTTCTTAGAAACTTAAACACACATCTACAGTATGATTTGACCCTTCTACACCTAGATGTTTACCCAAGAGAAATGAAAGCAAATGTCCATTCAATGACTTGTACCCAAATGTGTACAGCAGCTTTATTTGTGATAGTGAAAAACTGGAACATCATCAATAGGTGAGCAGATAAATAATTTGTGATAGATCCATACAATGGAATACTATTCAACAATAAAAAGGAATGAACTATTGATATACACAACATATGGATGGATATAAGAATAATCATGCTGAATGAAAGCAAACAGAAAGTGCATACTGTGAAATTCCATTTATGGAAAATTCTAGAAGACATAAACTGATCTATAGGGACAGAAAGAAGAACCAAGGACTAGGGAAGTAAGAAGAGTGTGGAGAGGGAGTTGGAAGGAAGGGTTTACAAAGGGTCATGAGGAAAGTTTTGAGGGCAATGGATATATATGTTCAGTGTCTTGAATGGATGGCTTCATATGTCAAAACTTATCACATTGTGCAGTTCATCGAATATCAATTATACCTCATTGAATCTATATTTAACAATTTGTTAAAAAGTTATTAGAAAAACCATGAGGAAATCTCACTCTCCTACATTTTATCCAAAATGACAAGCTCTGTCCAAATTCAGTGTTATAATCTTGTAGTTTGATCCATCTCCCACAAGTAGGTGGATGAGAAAGTATTGGCTTTCTAGCAGGAAGGGAAGAAACAGATATGGATGAAATTAACAAGAGGAAATGGCTGGGATTTCATATCCAGAGGCCTTATTCTTAGTTATGATGCTTGCCCTAATTAGCTGTAAGATCTTGGTTCAGTCACTTGCTTTGACAATCTTCAATTACTTATCTATAATGAAGAGGTTAGACTAAACCATGTGTTGTGTCTTTCAGAGCTATAATTCAGTGATCTATAAATATATTTTAATTCTTAATAATCCCATTTTCCTCTTAAAATGAACCTTACAAGCATGGCCTTAAATTTAGCAAAAATATCCCATGTAATTTTGAATTATGCATTACAGAATGCATGATGGTAATTTCGTTCTAATAAGACCATACACTCTCTTGATGGTAGCGTCCTCCATCTTAAAATTCCTAGCTTCCCATCACATTTAAAGTTCAGAGTCTGTGTCATTGTAATAGTGGCATTATAATTGGTACTAAAATTATAAGGGTATGAATCTACCCTTTTACTCCTTAAAAAAACTACTTTCCAATGCAACACCCCTCTCACCCTCATGAAGGTATTATTCCTAATTTACAGATAGAGAAGTAGCTCCACAGAGGTTAATGTAACTTGCTTCACCACTTATTAGCCATCTGATCTTGGACAAGTTTCTTAGTTTCTCTTTCCTTCAGTTTCTTGTCTGTAAAATGGAGATTATAGCAGTGATTATCTCATAGAGTTGTTGAGGACTAAATGAGTTAATATTTGCAAAGCTTTAGAGCAGAGACAGGTGCATAGCACTATTATTGCTGTTTATGAAATTATTCAATTTTAATTTATTAATATGCTTAATAAGAATTAAATATTAAAGTAAGCAATAAATAAGATCTAAGATAAGTTCATATTTTTTGGTTCTTGGTCCAGATCACATTTGACCAGTGATCAGTAAATATTTAGGTAATTGTAGATTCACCTTTCCCAACCACCACCACACCCTAGTCTAATGTTCTTTCTCCCTGAACCCTGCTTGTCTTCCTCATAGTTCCCATCTTATCTTGAAATATATTTATTTGGGTTTTTTTTTTGGTTTTTTTTTTAGTCTCCCTCACTATACTGTAGATTCAGGAAGAAAAACACCAGTCATCAGCACTAGCACAGTGCCTGGAATTCCATCGACTATCAGTGTTTGCTTGATATCATTGTTATCAATGGTGCCTACAATAGATAAAAGCATATTAAAACTTCAAAAGCACATGTGAGTACATTTGCCAGGTTCTTCTGCATTTTCAAAGATCTAAGGTGAATTTGGCCACGGTTCTTATCAAAAACTCTCATCTGACCCATTTCTCCTATTTAAGAGAGAATTGCATTTCTTTTTTCATGGGGCAAGACTCACATGACTGTACCAGGGTAAAAGGGCAAATGTATTTTTACTGTATGCACTAGTGTTCCGGGTGGCATGAAACGGCCTGTGGTCTAGTAAAATCCATGCAATAGAGACTTGTGCTGTATAGTCAATCGATCAATCAGTCTGACTTCACACGTGGTTAAGAGATGCAGCTCATAAAGTAGGTAGGGTCTTGTTCCATACCCGCTGCAGTCTTTGGGATCCTCAGTCCAGTGTTACAGGGAGATAATGTGAGTCTCCCAGAGAGACTGACTGAAACTGGCAGAACACCAGGTCTTGTTTAAACATAGTTCTACTGAACACTAGACCACAGCATGTGAAACCTCAGGCCTAGTTAAGGCTAGGCTAACCTGGATAGAACCCGGATAGAACTATGAGACAGATCAAGTTTGTCTTCCTCATCTTCTTCCCCTTCAAGAGCCCTCATCCCTTTTCCTCTGAACTCTCCTGGCAGGAGGAGCATGACATGAACTCATTTTTAGGACAATACTACGAATTGAGTATATCTCTCTCCCACTTTCTTGATTCTTTTTCAGGGAAGGTGTCATTCTTACTCCTTGGTTATCCCCAGGCCTAGCACATAATGAGACACAACAAAGTTTTGCAAAATAAATGGACAGATGGGGAAAGTATTGTCCTTGATGCCGATAATAATAGTAATCTCTTGTATTTGTAGAGGACACTGGTTGACAAAGCACATTCGCAACTAGAATTCTCTTATCTTTTACTTTTTACAGCCGCTGTGTCCCCTCATTTAAATATTTGTGGTTCCCTCACTTATACACATATTCTTGATCCTGATTTCTTTCCTAAATTGGATATCCTGTTGCCTGCTGGTCATCTCCACTCAGGTATCTCACAGACATCTCAGACTTATCACCTTCAGCATCTGAGGTCTTATCCTCTTTCCTTCCCCTCAAATCTGCTCTCTGTCATTCCCTCATCCAGTAAACCCTAGCTCCTTCCACTCAGTTGCTCAAGCCATATGACTTTGTCTCAGGAAACCCATGTCCTCTTCATCATGACCCTCCAGACCTGACCTGGTCTAACCCCACCTGTCTCCAATGTTGTCTTGGGCCTTCCCCCCACTTTCTGTGCCCCAACCCTGTAGGCCTGCTCCTAGTACCTAGGATATAATGAAGCTAATTCCCATGTTGGTTTCTATGCAAATGCTAGTTACTCTGCCTCAAATCTTCTCCCACGTCTTCTCCAGAATTCTCTCCTACTTAATCCGTCAAACCTCAGTTCCACTGAGCACTGTAAGAGTCTTAGACGCACCTCTGTCCTCTACTTACTAGATGCCAGTAATACTCCTTCCCTCTGTGACAACCAAACGTGTCTCTAGACATTGCTCAATGAACCCTGAGGGAACAAAATCAAATCCAGTTGAGAAACGCTGCCCTAGACCTTGATCAGGACATCCTGTCATAGTTTTTCATGGAACCTAGTTTATACACCATATTTTTGTGTATGATTTTTAGATTTTTATTGAACTCCCCATTAGACTACTCCTTATGGATAAAGAAGAGTTATTTTTGTTTGTCATTGTATCTTGTATATACATAGTGTATACTATGAGATAGGTGCTCAGTAAATATTTGTTGAATAAATGAATGAATTCAATTATTGCAAAACCCATGTGTATATGTACAGCCAGAATTAGCACTCCCATTTCTAAATGGAGGTAACAGATACACTGAGTGGTTACATGGACAGGTGCACAAATCACACTATTATTATTGGTATATGTGTATAGGACTTGAACTTAGGTTTTGTCACCCCTAGTTCTCCTTATCAGCATGTATCACTTTACTGTCATTACTACTTTTCGAACCTTCTCTGATTATTTTTACCTCCTTCCCTTCCAAGTATCTTATTGCCTTTTGTCCTTGTAGTCTATGCAGCAGGAATATACACCTAGCTGTATCTTAAGGTCTGAAATGCACAGGGCCTCACCGTGGCTTCTGATGATGCTTCACTAGGATGCTTTTGAAAACTCACAGCATATTCAATATAGGAGGGAGGTGGTTAGGGCTTCTCATGTGGTGATAGGAATGCAAGGGGGCGGAAAAAACTTTAATCAATAACTTTTCTGAGTGAATTTGCTTTTGTGGTACCCTTAGCCTTGTGATCCACCACAGTAAACAGTTTAGAGAAAAGTAACCACAGGACAGGTTAAGATAATCTGATCTTAATGAAGGCATTGCAGAATTGTGAATTAGAACATGAAAGAACTTCTAAGGATACCTGACTAAAATGAGTATTTTATTTCCATGCTGCCGGAATATGGCCAAGCAGAAAAATCTTAACTGGGAAATACAAATTCTTTTAAATGGTACTTCAGCCTGCCTAACACATTTCTATTTTCCAAGGTTTTTAAACACAAGAGCTATAGAGCAGTTACTCAATTTTTTTCCCCCAAACAAATATATTTCAATGACCCAACTGCCTTCATGGCCAATAAGGAAGTGGCTGATTGAAGGCAGGGCACACTGCTGAGAGGTAAATATGACACAGAGCTGCTCCACAGTCATGGAGAGGAGCTATGTTGGTGGGCTTTGTGGTGAAAGAATCTCCTAACTAGCAGCAAAGCGCTGGAGGCTGAAGTTCCTCCTCCTCTGCAAGCAATGCCTACGCGCTCCCATCTCTACACAGGTGCATAGAAGATAGATAAGAGGACAAGATTTGGAGTCAGATTTCCTGAGCGAGAATCCTAGCTTGACTGCTTTTTAACTGTATGACCTTGATCGGTTTACTCTATACTCTTGACCTCAGTTTCCTCGTCTCTAAAGTGGATTTGATAATGATATGTACATCATATAGTTGTTGTGAGAGTTAAATGAGTCAGGTCATGTGGCCAGCAAAAATGAGCATCCAATAAATAACTGTTAGCTACTATCTTTTTTCCTTACATATACTTATTTCTATGTCCATGTAACACTAAGCTCTTTCTATATGTCAAATGTTTATAATCTCACTAGTTCATAAGCATCTCGCGAATCCAATCTCTATTGCATTTCATCATTCTGTAAGTATCTCATTTGATTTTTACAACAATTCTATGAGGCCGGGATGGTCATGCCCATTTTACAGACAGGAAACTGAGACCCAGAGTGATTGGAATGTGCCTATGATTATGAAGTTAGATATTGGCAGGACCAAGGCTAAAGCATTGCTCTACTTAGCAATGTTCTTTTGCTCTGTTAACACTATAAAATTTTCATTGATTTGCTTCTTATTTCAACAGTTGAAGATACCAAAATGACCCTAAAGTAAATTTCCCTGGGAGTTTGTCCTCCCTTTTCCTTCCTCTAATTAATACATCTCCATGGGTAGCAACTACATGTTTTAGTCAGTGTTTGCAAAAGTATCTCTCTGCTTCTGTCTCTCTTTCTTCTCCTATCCCTAGCACCTCGCTGCATCTCTTTCCTGTCTTTTTCTCTCTTCCTTACCTCCATCTTCTCTTTTCCTCCCTCCCCCACCTCTTTCACACACACACACACACACACACACACACACACACACACACACGTTTGTCTATTCTGCATGGAAAAAGAGGGCGAGGGTGGCATTAATAAAGACACTGAAGTTTTCAACTTATATGATGAGATGACTAGAATCAGGTGAGAGCTAATAAGAGGTGAGCCTGGATGACTAGGGAAGGTAAGAGGCAATTACTAAATGCAAAAGCAAAGGATTGGAATTTGGATTTAGAAAAAATATATATATGGAAAGGAAAGGCAGACAGTTCTTTATTCCAATAAAGCTTGTAGGCCATGGAACAACAACAATTAATAAAAAATTTTGCTGGGGGAAGATGAATGGATCTGAGTGTCTGCTCCATTAATTATTTACCATGTGAATTTGGGAGAATTAGTTAACCTCATCAGGTCTGTTTCCTCCCTTGTAAATTGTGACTAATGATAATTAATAATAATAATAATGTTATTGATTTCCTAACATTATTGCAAGGATTGAATGAATTATTTATACTCAACATTTCTTAGAACATAAAAGAGTATTAAACAAGTAATAATAAATAAATGTTGGCTATCATCAATATTGTTAACACTGTCATTAATATTATTAACGCTCTCAGGAAGGAGAAAGTGTAGAAGGCCTCTGAGGTGAGGATGATAAATTTCTGTCTGATGCTTGAAGCAATAAAAAGCTTTGAGGATGGAGTATTTATTAGTGAAAGAAAATTCACAGTTATTTGTCAAAAGACTGGAGAGGTAAGTACTGCAAGTGCAGGGAGTTCAGCTAGAATTCATTTGCAATAATTAGGTGGTTCTTGGCTAGAAAAAGAGATAAATCCAAGTCTCAGAGTCATCAGAAGCATTCATACTCTGTGCTCATGAGACCCAGGCCTATTCACCCCCAATCAAACTTAATATAGGATGCTAATGGATCAATAGCAAAACTCCAAATTAAACTAAACCATTTGAAATTATACCATGAGAGAGCGACATGTAAACTCTTCTAAAGTTGAAAGGCCAGCATCATTAAACACAAATAACAGACTGCATAAAAATAAGCCGTGCAAAGTTGGTTTCCCTGAACTGTGTTGACATGATTGAAGTTCAGTTAACACAGGGATCACAAACATTTAGGATGAGGTGAAGCTTTTGTGATATTCAGTGTTATAAAGCACTGAGACTTAAATATTAATATTACTCATGCACAGAAATATACGCTTTTGTGGACTTCACAATTCCATTTAAATCAGCAATCCCTCCCCATAAAAAAAGTAGAAAAAATAGGCCCTTGATCATGTCATATGCTTTTTGATGTCCTTTTATTCAGCAATAATTTAATTTAGAAAACAATTCAGTGAACACTAATTGAACAAAAGCTGTCAACTTTGCTTTTATAATGACAGTGGAACTGCTGTGATAAAGAGTTTCTGATCATTATAGCTAATTAAAAAGTTAATCCTTAGCTTTCTCATTTTTAAGTTTTTTTCAAATGTAACAAGAGTTTCCCTTTCAAAAATGGGAGAAAAAAGCACAGTCATTAGGTAACACTACTTTTATAGTAAAGCCACAGAACTGGAATTCAAGACTATTGGCCCACACTATTGAAGGGAATTAGGAAAATTATAAGAATCAACCAAACCTTGGCTTTTATTGACCTTTGTTTTTTAATACAGAAAAACCCCATTATAGCACCAATAGTGGAGGATCAAAAAAGTAATTGCGATCTAGGTCCTTTGTACTATAGAGAGAGAAAAATGGGCTCTGCATCCTATTTTTACTATAACTAAATCACCCTCTTACGATGTAAGAGTAAGAAGGATAAACTTTCTAGTCCATGGACAGTAAGAAGCAAGTTATTCTTCTAAATGAGTCCACTTTTATCCCAAGATACAGACTCACAAGCAACATTTTATTGTCACCCTTCAACTTCTTGGAGCCCAGAGGAGAAGGAAGGAGAGTGTCCTACACAAATATGGGAGATAATCCATCTATGACTGATTGTCCCACGTTGATGGTGAGCAGGGGAGGGGAACAGTTCTGAGAGCCTAAATGTAAACTGCAGGATTATGAGCAGGTTGAATCAACCATTTCTATTGGGTTGTTGGAAAAGTCATGACACATTTTTGCAACAGATGGCACTAGTTCATTTTTGGAAGTACTAGAGTCATTCACATCTATATTATTGCTATGTCATTTGACAGCTGACAATTCTAGCTTCATTCTAAAAAAATGAGAGATTTGGTTGAGTTTTGGAGATTCTACAACAAGTTGCAAATGGAGGACCAAACTGTGCATTTTCACCATATTTTACTGTTTTACTTCCATAAAGGGAAGAATGCGCGTCAAGCTTGTGAAAAGTAGCATAAAATTTATGGTGACAATGCTCTATAAGAACGTTAGTGCCAAAGATGATTCACGAAATTCCGTGCTGGTGATTTTGATCTCAACAACGCTCCTCAGTCAGGGAGGCCCACCGAGGTTGATGACGACAAAATAAAGGCATTGATCGAGTCAAACCCATGTTACATAACATGAGAGATTGCAGAAACATTGAACATCCATTATTCAAGTGTTCACTACCACCTGAAGAAGCTGGGATACATAACCAAGCTCGATATTTGGGTTCTGCATGAACTCAAACAAGTTCATTTGACAGAGCATATAAACATCTGCAATATGCTCATTAAACATGAGGAAAATGATCCTTTTTTGAAGTAACAGATAACTGCTGATGAGAAGTGGATTGTTTACAATGTGGTGCGCAAACAGTCTTGGTCCTGACGTGATGATTCGCCTCAAACGACATGGAAAGCAGACAGTCATCAGAGAAAGGTTATGATCTCAGTGTAGTGGGATTTTAAAGATGTTGTGTTTTTCGAGCTTCTATGAAGGGACCAAACAATCAATTCAAATTTGTACTGTTGGCAATTGGACAGTTTGAATGAATCCATCATCCAGAAACACCCAGAGCTTGTTAATTGTAAAGGAGTTGTGTTCCATCGTGACAACGCGAGACCACACAGAAGTTGGATCATCCGTCAACAATGACTGGAGGTTGGATGGGATGTGTTGCCACACCCACCATACTCGCCTGACCTTGCGCCGTCAGACTTCCACTTGTTTCGCTCTCTTCAAAACTCCTTGCGTGGTATAACGTTCGATTCAGATGAGGCTGTAAATCAGCACCTTGTGCAGTTTTTCACAAATAAAGACAGGTCCTTCTATGAACAAGGAATTATGAAGCTCACTGAAAGATGGCAAAAGGTTATCAAACAAAATGGGCAATATATCACTGATGGATCTTTGTTCTTTATATAAATAACTGACCTTTGAAAAACATAAAAAAATATGTCATGACTTTTCAGACAACCCAACATTTCTGGCCTCTGTGTTTTAAGCATTTTAGTGGACTGTGTGGTGATCAAATAAAATAAGTCTCTTTCAAGGTGCCATTTGCTGGAGGACCAACAGGAAATGGTAACCAGATCCATAATATAGCAATGGGTTTTGTAAAGGGGCTTCCTGCTTTTCATTAACAAGGACCAGCAAGATCACTCTCAACAACCAACTCTATTCATTCTCATAACACTCAGTGCAGCTTCTAACCTATGACAGAACTGTTTTCACTGAAGGCTGAATATGTGCAGCTCTGATAAGCAGATGCAATTAGATGTCACCTCAAATTAGAGGCTTCACTGAGCTAATGGACACTTTTCCTAATGGATCCTATTCTTCCTTGGTTCTTCCTACATTTTTGCCTTCTAGGGAAAGGAACGATAAAAGATGGAGCAAATATTTTTTGTACCATATTTTTCCATGGAGGGACCTTTCAGATTTCATTGACCTCCTCTGCTTTCTGCCTTCACTTTACTTATTTTTTCTGAGAGGCAAATATTAGGTAATAAAAAGGAGTGAGAAATGTGAGGTTCTCGCTCTGTTCCTTACAAATTGTGTATGACTAAAACTAAGCCTTTTGACTTTTCTGAGCCTTTATTTTCTCTATTGTAAATGAGGAATTACAATTCCTGTCATCACAGGGATCTTGGGAGCTCAAATAAAAAACGTGGAAAAGCTTTGGAAACATAAGGGGTTATTATTTTTCTGTGTGAGAGAAAGAAAAAGGGATTTGGCATTCTTTGAACATTCACTAAGTACCAGGTCCATACAGCACTAAGCTCCTTATATATTAAGTCTTTTAATAAAGTAACCCCATGATCTAGGCACTGTGCTCATTGAACAGGCAAGTAAAGGAAGTGGTAGAGTGATTGAGTGACAGATATATCTAGGGTCTTAAAGCTTGTTATTTGTAGAAACAGAATTAAACTCAACTTTGCTTCTCTCCAAAGACAATGCTCAGCTTCCAGAAAGTGGGAGTTATGCTTTTGGTAGCACAGTGGTAAAAATGCAAGGTTTGAGAGTGAGTCAGCCACGGTTTGGATTCTCACGCTGCCACTTAGTATTGCAAAGGGTAAGTTGTTTAAATTCTCTCTGAAGTTTTGTTGGGTCTTCTAAAAATGGGGATGACAAGTGACTAACCCACATAGTTTTCATGAAGATTTCTAGAAAAAACATGCACACATAGAACTTAGCAGGATACTTGGCACACAGCATTCAATACGTGTCAGTTCATATTGTTCCATCATTTAGAAAAAAATTGTTAGCCACCAACTCAGTAAATGATTTGGGAAAATCACAATTTCTTATAATTGACTCCGAGTATTTTGAAGATTTGGTAGATTTCATCATCACAACTGAGCATTGACTAAAATGATTGAAAGTCAGCCAGGTGATATCAGATATATCAGATCAAAGAAATAAATCCAGTCACATATAAGGTGAAAAGTTGTAGTCAAGATAATACAAAATGAATAAGGTCAGGGAAAAGAAAAAAAGAATATTACCCAGTTAGACTGAATGGGCAATACACAAATCTTAAAATAAAATGTCTTGACTGACAGCTAACTTGTAGTTTAATTTCTGAGCTATGCATTCATGTGTGGTATAATTTGCATTATACATTCTAAATGATATGGGACATATAGTTCTCTCATTGAAAACATTAAAAAGTCAATATGAAAATGTAACCTCTAAACACATACTCCCCTTATCTATAAAAGAAAAAACATGTTAAACCAGGCTTAACAAACATCTGAGTGTGAGTTTTTCTGCTCATGTAATGACCTTTATATCTGTTTGATTTATATTCTGGAAAACAATATCAGTCTACAGATGACCCAAAGATCAGGGAGGTGCAAGTGTTCTAAGTACAACAGGCTATCTTGGTTTTGAATATTAGCTCCACACATATTTAGGTAAAATTCTTCTGTGAACCTCTCCCTTCATCTCTAAAACGGAAGTAGTACCTCCAGTCTCTCAGGGTGGTTGTGCAGGGGAGGTGACTTAATAGGGACACTTTTCCAGCCCAGTGCCTGGCTCCTAGTAGGCAGTCATTGAAGTAAGTGACCTTCACTTAGTCTCCTTTTACTTAAGTATTTTGGAAAACATCACTTCTATTTATTAAATGCCACAAGGTTCTAAACTTATCCTTAGATATCGGTGAAGCATAATACTGTTACTGCCCTTGAGGAGGAATTCACAGACTAGCTAACCATTTCACTAAACTAACATCATATATAATATTATGATGAATAAACATGGAGTGTATTGGAAAACAACATGGTTTTCCAATTGGTTGGGGGTCTAGGAGAGGGTGGGGAATAAGTAGACCAAGAAAAGCTACAGGCAAAAGTGCATGTCATTGAGGCTGGATGTGCAGGAGTGACTGGAATTCCTCAGGACAAGAGAGGAAAGGATTTCCTAGGCTCAGAACAACAGGCGCTAGGTAGGTTATTCTTCACTCCTATGGTTTCAAGTGGAGGGACTTCTCCAGTATATTACTCTGGGTCTCTTTTCTCATTGCATAAAGGAGAAGGAAGTTTTATGCTGGGTAAGTTTGGAAAAAGGAACTGTGCATGCTCAGCTCACGCCTTCCTCTTTGGAGCCAGCCAGTCTGCAGGAGCCGTGTGTTCTCGTTCCACTATACGATAAACTTACTTAGCAAGGCAGGCTGTGCCTCTGCAGGAAAAGCTGGTAATTTGGGGTGGGGAATAAATCAAGTTCAGAGGATGTTGGCAAGCCTATTTGACTCCCTACTATAGCCATTTCCTCCAATCTTGCTTTTATTAGCAATAAATCTGACTTTAAAAAAAATCTCTATCACAACCTGGTACCTCTATCTTATCTTGTTTTAATTTTAAAATGGAAAAGAAAAAGGTACTATTTATCGAGCCACCTCAAATTTGAAAGAGTAAAAGTTTAGAAACAAGACAGTACATAGTGTATTCATGTAACACTTTCTTTTTCTTCAGAAAAGTAACATCCCTAGAAAGGGAAAGGAGGAGAAACTGGTTTTAAGGTTTAAATTTGGTCAGTGAATGGGTTATAGGGGTTTCTCTGTTGCTCTAAAAAATTTGGCCTGTATCCCATAAGCAATGTGGAGCCATTGAAGGGTTTTAAGCAGAAGAATGACAAGGTATTTCATTGGGGGGGGGGCGGTATTGGAAGGATTTTGGCAGCTTGATGTGGATGATGCATTATGTGGTGCCTTGGGGGCAAAAGGCCAGCTAAAAGGCTGTTCCAATAGTGCAGGTAAGATCCTTGTGAGTAGATTTAGTCATTGCTTCACTATTGATCTCTACATTCCCTTAGAATCCAAGAAGTATAAGACAAAAGGCCAACGAACCCTATTCTGAAAACACAATTTTGAAATATCATAAAGGCCCAGGGGAGAATAAAAGCTGCATGTAATGAGAGTTCCCATAAGAGGGAACCACTTAAGCTCAGCTGTTGCTGAAATGAAGAGAGGATTATGTGAACAATCTAGAACTCATGCAAATAATCACACCTAATCTCAAAAACATTGCCGACGAGACAAGCCAAATTTCACCCATCATGCAATAGCAAGATGTTCTGCAGAAAAAAACAAATGCCGATGCAAGCCTCCACTCTAACACTACTTCTCCCTCCCTCCCTGCACCACCATTGCCACCACCAGAAACAGGATATATAATACATGTAATTGCACCCATATAACTGACCAGGGCATCAAGGGTTCAGGAGGGAATACATTGCATGACTCATCTAATGATGTAACCCTATAACCAGAAAGGAGGCCAGTTCCAGTCGATAGAAAGCAGGACTGGAAATCATAGCTGCCTGCCTAACCCTCCATACTCTGGTCCAGGTTCATCTTGCTAAACAAGCATTCTGTTTTTAATTTACTGAGTAGTATGGGTTTATCTTAAAGCTATTATGCATAAGTAAAAAAAGGGTAAATCAAGTTAGCTTTTTGAAGAACATCTCTTGTTCTCTATTGTAGAAATAATAGATGAAACTTAGGGATGCAATACCACATTTCTTCATTCAGCAACTATTTATTAAGGATGTATTAAATGTTATCTATTGCGTATGTAAGGTAAGCCACAGATCTGTTCCTAGGATAGAACAACTGCAGAAGTCACTCTGGACTCTGAGCTTGGAATGGGTGTTATCCTTCAAACACTTCAATGGTCTTCCACATTTCAAAGGAGGATTAAACTTGTTTTCTCATTCCAGTTTTTGATACATTTACTCCCATTACAAAATGATGAATCTTAAGGAGAAAAAATAAATAAATAACTAGAACTTCCAGAAGAGCTTAAGTAAATTATTTTAAAGTTACATTTTTCCTACTTCATTCCCAAACCTATTCAATTTGCAGACGTCTCATCCATAATCATGATTTTTTGAGCTACACAGTCACCTAAACAAGTTTAGTTTTCTGACCACTTCATGTTTATCAGCCTTGCTTAAATTAAGTCCACATCAACAAATGCAGGCTTACATATGAATTAGTAAAGCACAATGAAAAGAGTGACCCTTTGGGGTCAGACCTAAGTTCCAACTATTGTATAAATCTGGTCCTTGTTAGCGGTGTAAACTATGGCAAGTTACTTTGCTTCTAAAAGTTCATTTGCTCATCTATAAAATGGGGATAAAATGAGCTGCCTCCTATGTTATTTTAAGATTGAATGAAAATATTGGTATATAAGAAATGCTTCACAAATAGTAGCTATTATTATAATTTATTATAATTATGCCATTCACATAAAGCACATGGCATCAGGACTATAGAAAACAAAACAAACAAACAAATAACTAGAGATCTAGGCTGGCATTTTTTCCTGTCATATTCATGGATGACTGTGCTAATTTTCACTGCATTTTTTTCCTGATGTTGCCTCACCATCTTTCTAGTACTGTGGTCGTATAACCATCGTGAATCAGTCAAAGAGTTGACACAGCGAAATGCATTAATTATGTTTTTCAACTAGTCTAACTTTCTGCAGCTGACATGAAGACACTATGATTCTGACATTTGACTAGGGTGATTCAAAGAGTTGAGAGTAGCCCAGCGACTGGAACCCGGGTTTCCCGATTTTCAGTTCTGTATCTGCAGCACTCTCACTCACTCTCCTCTGAGTTGTGAAATTCAAGCATGAGTCCAAGTTGGGAGAGACAGATCACTGAATATCACCTAACACTGTGATTTTGCTGAGGTATGAATTAAACCATGGACCTTGCAATATACAAGGTATAGACCAATATAAAACAAAGAACAGTTTAGAGGATTATCCATGCATTTTCTCAAGGCTAATGCTACAATGGAGTCTACAATACAGTAATTTTAGTGGTAGAACAATGGGCATTATGCCAAACTGCTGCCATGCCAGCTATAGGCATCTCATGATAAAAGGACAATTTCAGATACTACAAAATATGATTTATCAATTTTTATATCAATAGTCAATTGATCTGGAATGAACAAAGGACATATCTGTTTCCAGTGAGCTGTATTCCCCCAAATACAACTCACTCATTACTATCTTGAAATCAATCTGAAGATTAAAGGAAGAATAACACTTAGAAAAATATGTTTGTTTTCTAAAAATCTTCTTGGGATTTAATCAGCAAAATAATCAGTATCAACTCTTAAAAGATTCA
The DNA here is from genome assembly GCF_001890085.2 of Hipposideros armiger. NCBI lineage: Eukaryota > Metazoa > Chordata > Mammalia > Chiroptera > Hipposideridae > Hipposideros > Hipposideros armiger. Next base: position 3,562,487 of record NW_017731429.1, on the reverse strand, counting down.
GAATGAACAATGGGCACACACCTATGGTACTATTATATTTTGTTACTTGAAGTTTAATTGTAAGGAATGAGCTAGAATTCCATTTTAAATGGTCTCAATTTCCTTTTTCATCTCTTATTCATATTTGGGGCTATTTCTTATGAATCTAATAAATGATGTTCCAGGGATTTCTTATGATTTCATAGTTCAACTAAAAAGTAAGAAATGAAGAGACAGAGAATGAGACCATATGCCTGAACCATATGCTCTAAAAAATTAAAATCCTTTTCAGTCGGGTCAAATTATTATTTTATTTTCTTCTTAGCATTCCACCCAAACTCTCTTTATCTAGAGACTTTCCTAGATAAAGGATATTCATCATCCAATGTATTTAAATGAGATATGACAAATACCTTTCTCATTCAAGTATTGGAGGGGTCAAAGCCAGGGTTGAAGAGGAACAGGGAGGTCAACATCAGGTATTTGGTGGGCCATGATCTATTGCCTTGTGGTTAACATCTGGGTGCTTTATTAAGATACTCTCCCAATTTCCAAGTTAAAAATTAGGTAAATTCAATGGAATTGTAATAGATATATATAATGTCAGAGGGGTAATAGATTGGGAGAGAGGGGTTGTCATCTTTGTGAGGGGTGAAATGTCTAACTATTACATTGTTTTGTACACCTGAAACTAATAATAATAAAAAGATTAAAATGTGCCTCAAAACTGTCTATTTGAGGCCCCCAACAAATGCTTATTTGGTTTGTTAAAAAGAAAAGGTAAATTACAATTACCTTTATAAGATCAAAACTCAGCCATGCAAGGTAACATTAAAGGGATGAAAGAACACAAAGCCAGCGGGACTAAAGAAAAATGGTATAAATCAGAAGCTCGGGGGTATTGAGTGGTCAAGAAGGAAACAAAAGAAAATGGAAAAAGGAAAGCTTTTTCTACCAATCTAGGAACTTACTAGGTGGAAAGAAGTCTGAACATTTGAGTTCAAATAATTAACAAATTCTGAAGATGTTTTGACTCTAAGAAGAGAAGTGTGATACCTGGAAGTTACCCTTGACTTCTTTTGTTTTTCTTATCTGCCCAATTTTGTCATATTCTGCTACAAAGATACAAAGAAACCTACACTGTTTTATCCATCTTTTTGCTCTATATTCAAAATATATCCTCAATCCATACAAGAGGATCTCCATCACCATTGCTGCCACCTGAGTCCAGCCATCATTATCACACCTTTGGAAGTACTGATATGTAGCATTCTAACGAATTTCCCTCCTTATATTATTGCCTCCCCACAGCTCATTCTCACTAAGCATGTTAGGTCATGTCATCTCTTTAATTAA
>NW_017731429.1:3560443-3561131 GCF_001890085.2 Hipposideros armiger | reverse complement strand
ATATATATATATATATATATATATATATATATATATATATATATATATCTCAATGGCTTCTTGTTGAACTTCGACTTAAATTCAGACAGCCTTCCCATGGTCTCCAAAGCCTATGTGACCTGGCCTTACCTAACTCTCCAACCGCCATACCTTCTCTTCTCGCCCCCACACTTTCTCCCCTCCACACAAGCCTTCTTGTTACAGGAATATGTCAAACTTATTCTTACCCTTGAACACGTTATTCTTTTATTTGTGACAGAACCTAAAGATTATCATAAGGTTTCCCCTTTTCACCTTCCATCCTTCAAATATCAATTAGTTCTTTCCTCCTTAGGGCCTTCCCTCACTTTGCTGTCTTACCAAAAGTAGCTCCCCTTCCAACAAACTACACTCCATGTCACATTGCCATAATTTATTTTTTAATAGTATGTCACCATCTGAAGTAATCTTATTTGTTTACATATTAATTTTATGAATTTCTCAACTAGAATGTAAGCTTCAAATCATGCCTATTGTATTTATTGCTATATTTTCAGTTTCTAGAACAAGGGGTGGCATACAATAGATGATCAATACTTGTGAATAAACAAATTTTATTAATGTGGGTGCTTCCATTCATCTGACAATTATATTTTACACTGAAATAGATGATTTTTACATAATTTGATATAATGCACATTTGATCCAG
>NW_017731429.1:3558071-3560223 GCF_001890085.2 Hipposideros armiger | reverse complement strand
CAGGTACCTAATCACAGTATTTTCTAAAGAAGTACCTTTTTAGCATGCCTCGCCTAACACAACACTATTCTCTCCCTACCCATTTTTAAAGATACCATTCTTTCAGTCCTTCATAAAATATGTCAAGCTATCCTAGCAGTAAAGACACACAAATAAATAAGGCATGGTTTATGTTCTCACAAAACTTCCAATATGGTGGAAGCAGCAGACACGTAAGCAATCACAATGCTAAGTGAAAAGTAGGTATATCTACAACATCCTGTGGGAGCACAGAGAAAGGACAGCTTAAAGAAGATAACATTTCAGATGGAGATGACCCTTGAATGATGAATATGATTTTATCAAACGCAGGAACAAGGAGAGTCATTAAATAGAGAGGAAGGCATTAAAAAAGGAAAAGATTTGGCAAAAGACTACATGGTGGCTTCAGGAAATCAGGGGAGCAATGAGTGATTGGGTGTGGCCAGAATACAACAGGAGTGGCTGAAGATGAGGTTGGAAATGCAGGTTAGGGCCAAATTGGAAACAAGTTTGAATGTTCTGCTAGGAAATCAAGTTTTACCTTGTAAACTACTATTTGGCAAACTGCGAGTATGTTTCATGAGATACTAGTAAATATCCATGAAAAAGGGATTTCATTGTTGCATACATTTAAGAAATGCTCCACATATTTCACCTGCCATTGGGAGATATAAAACACTAAGGGCTTTGAAAAATTCTATAATAAAAAATAAACAACTGTTTAGCATGTGTAATCCAACATAGACCACCATTATCATTTCCAGACATACTTGCCTTCTCCATAAGTCAGATTACACTTAAAGTGAAGTACTGCTTTAAATGATTTGGAGTTGTTAATTCATTTACATCAGTGAGTGAGTGACACAAACAGAACTGAATGCTAAGATAAATTTGGCAACACAAACATTTAGATTGGATGGAAGGCTTTTGGGAGGCCATGCGTTATTGCAAATAGCTTATGTGAATGATAATGTACATCTACACTCAAGCACCAAGAGTGGGAATGTAAAAAAGGGAAAATATTTGAGACACTCTGAGATATATCAACTAGTCATCGTTTAACTAGTGAGGGCCTTGAGAATAGAAAGGTGATTGAGCTGGTGATGACTTCTTGATTTTCTGGCATGGTAAACTGAGCGAATTATAAAACAGGTTTGAGAGTAGTGTAGGGTAAGAAAGAGGAAGAATGATGAAAAATAGGCAGAAGGCTCTGAGTAAACTACACAAAAAGAGATGGGAATCATAATGTCAATTGTTACCCATCTGATTTTTGTTCAATTATTAAAAAAATAATAATTATAAGCCTACAAGAAACTCAGAATTATACTGGGCTGTTTCATAAATTCAAAAGAGTTTCTGTCCTCACTCTAATTACAATTCTAAACCTGTAAACTTTCCATCCGTCTTTTGAAGATTATGTTCTCTCCTATATGAAAAACAAAGCCACCCTCACATTATAGATTGGCTTCATTTTTTTTCTTTTTTAAGAACAGCCAGAGGGCGTCCAGCTTTCATAAGAGGCATCCATAGAGTTGTTGCAGATATACGTTTAATTCCAAATATCGGCACTGGTACTGTAATGATAGTGCCTTTAAGGGATAAAATTTCATACAATCCTTCTAAGATATTATGGTTGTGACATTCACAGACAGACTGCCTGTATTTTAAGACATGTGTACCCAAACTCATTGTTGAATATGTCTATATAAAAAAATTCATGACATTTTTATCTATATATAAAGAAACATACTATAAAATAGCCAGAAGAATTCAAGACTATTTCCCTTCCTCATTGGGTCAATTAGATCACTTTTCCATTTTAAGCTCCCTTACTGTCAATTTAATGCCCATATTGCCTCTTCAGCAAACTCTCTGTTGACAACAGCTAGATGGCCTATCTACTTCTGTCTGTTGTACTAACTATTTTTTCATCTGTCACTCAATTCAATCTTGCTCACCTACATCAGTGTAAAAAGAAGAGCATTTAACTCTTTTCATTACAGAGAATAGACAAAAGGAAAGGAGTTAGTGACAGGGAGATAGGCAAACAGATCACTCATGAAGATGGTGAAGAACTACCCTGCTGAATACCATAGGTGAAAATTTCTTTCACCAGGACTTTTAAACAGGA
>NW_017731429.1:3504666-3552141 GCF_001890085.2 Hipposideros armiger | reverse complement strand
AAAAAAAACAGGTAGGCTTTGTTAGGCAGGATGGGACATTCCATAAAAAGGAAACGGAAAGTTGATAGTCTAGTGCACAGGTTGGCAAACTTTTTCTACAAAGGGCCAAACAGTAAATCCTTTAGGACTTTCTGGCCCTACAGTCTGTATTGCAACTATTCAACTTTGCCATTGCAGCACAAAAACAGCCATAGACAATTTGTAAACAAATGAGTGTGGCTGTGTTCTAATAAAACTTTATATAGAGAGATAGCATAATCGACATTCCATATAATTTTCTCATGTCATGAATATTCTTCTTTTTATTTTCTTCAACTATTAATATATAATATAATATTCTTAGCTCATGGGATACACAAAAACAGGTAGTAGGTTGGATTTGACTCGCATACTATACTTTGCTGACTCTGGGTCTAGATGGACGGCAAGCTAAACACAAACACAGAAAAGTACATATAACAATATCAAATATCTAAACCAGTGGTTCTCAATTCGATTAGACCCAACCTTTCCATTTTATAATAAATGCTTTGTAATACCCTTCTTTCTCCATCTGCAATGAAATTCATAGATGATACAAATGCCTACACATAATTTTTTATATAATGTCGAAACTGAAGTAAAAGAACTACAAAGAAATTACTTTATATTAAAATAATGTTTTCAGTATGGCAATCTGTGAGCACAATACGAAAAAATTTAATGAAGTAGTCAAATGCTTACATATACTTATCATGAATAAATTTAGATTTAAATGGCATAAAGAGACCACATACCATTTTCTTAAAAGAATCAGCGAAAAAGTGAAAGAACAGACATAGGATGGATCCTAGACTGAAAATTAGGGTTGGAAGAAGTAATAACAAATTATTTGTATATGATAAAAGATCAAAGAAAATAACTGGTTGAAATATATAATCTAACAAGATTGCTGATAGTTAAAGTAAAAAAGTAAATACAGAAAGTAAAAATGTAATATTTTGGCAAATAAATTGGCCCTTATAAGTTTTGTGAAAAAATAATTCCCCATTTTACATAGGGCAGGCCAGTGAAGAAATGAATCTATTCTATCTATCTATCTATCTATCTATCTATCTATCTATCTATCTATCTATCTATCTTCTCATGTATCATCTCTATCCCTATCTATCTCTTTACCCCTGTTTGGAATCTCCCCTCATTTAAAGGTATACATTTAATTTCTAGTTCAAAGTACCTTGTAACTCTATCCTCTGATTAAAGAAAAAAAATAGGGAATGGCGGGGGGGGGGAACAACAGGTACCTTAGAGCTTATTGGGAAATTGAGTATAGATGACCTTTGGAACAATATCAGGGTGATATTGAAAACAGCAGAAAACTCAAAAACAAGTAACTTCAGATAATTTTCACAAAATAGGTTTCTTACTGTGTGATAAAATATTTTAAAAATCAATCTATGGCAGTGGGTCTCAACCTTCCTAATGCCGCGACCCCTTAATACAGTTCCTCATGTTGTGGTGACCCCCAACCATAAAATTATTTTCGTTGCTACTCTATAACTGTAATTTTGCTACTGTTATGAATCATAATGTAAATATCTGATATGCAGGATGTATTTTCATTGTTACAAATTGAACATAATTAAAGCATAGTGATTAATCACAAAAACAATATGTAATTATATATTGTGAAATATTTATAATTCATGGAGTGTCGTTTTACCTCCAATACTGCTGCTTTCAACACAGCAGCTGCTTTCTACACAGTAGCTGCTCTCTACACATGTGTGACTGGTCCGCATAAGTACATTATGGCGCCAACCCTGTCACATACACCTGTATTTGTACAGGGTGTATGTGATGGGGTTGGTGCGATGATGTCATCATGCCGGGTACTCGTATGTGGGTGTATCTGCATGTGGGCGGACCCGCCTGGAGATGGATAGAGGAGCGGTGTCTCGGTTCCTAAGACCATCGAAAATATGTGTTTTCCGATGGTCTTAGGCAACCCCTGTGAAAGGGTCGTTCGACCCCCAGGTTGAAAACCACTGATCTATGGGAATGGAGTCAATGGAATTGTAATAGATATGGGGGGGGTGAGTGGGCAGTGGATAGGGGAGGGAGCTTGTCACTTTGTGAGGGGCGAAAAGGATAACTATTGCATTGTTTTGTACACCTGAAACTAATAATAATAAGAAGAATAGTAATGACAATACTACTAATAAAATCAATCTATGGTATGGCAATCAAATGAAATCTATTTAAAACCACCTTATTAATAAAATTCGGTACAATCGTTATATTTCATGTGTTTCAACCAATTTACTTATTTGGTCCTATGTCTATTAAAAGGAGCCTGAAGTCTCTTCAATTACATATTTGCAGGTGACATTTACATATGTAGAGTGATGCAGGAGAGGTGTATCAGTGACACAAACACCAGAAGCAGCAGCAATGCTGTATGGATGGGATTTTCAAAAATGGGAATCAGCTACTGATATGATTTCTTATGGAACAAAGTACAATGATTCCTTGATTTACACAAGAGTTACATTCTTAGAATATTTAATGATGATTAAATCCTTTCAGAAAATACTTGGTATATGTTTGTAAAACTGAATTAGATTTTGAAGGCTTAGAAAATTGTAAACTTAAAAAAATCTTCATGGAATGTTAACAATTGTGCAAGACAGCTCTGCATTTATAGTGCATTTAGCATCCCTGGTCCCCCTCCCTAAATGCCAGTGTCACCTCCCAATCATTCTCCACAAATAAGTACTTCCATGCATTTCTAAAATAATTTCTAGAGGCCTTCTCTCTCCTTATCAGCTTGGGGACTGTTGGTCTGAATTATGAGATAGTAGAAATTAGGTTTATGTAACTTTTTGTATAATATCCAACACTGCATTATCAACAAATTGCATGCTTAATAATTTTCTGTCAATAATTATGCTTCATGAAGATGAGCACATAAGGGCTAAGAGAAGGAGAGCAGCTTAAAACAGTAAAAAAAAAAAATAAGAACTCAATTTTGAGTTCAAAGACATTGACCAATTCTGCCACAAACTAAATAACCTTGAGCAAGTCTTTTAACCTTTCTAGGCATCAGATTCTCCTTTGGAAAATATACTAGGTGACCTCTAAATTACCATCCAGCTTTGACATAATCATAAAACATTATATGCCTTTGGGAAATTAAAAGACTGGAATAGAGAATAGAGGAGAATAATATCAGGCGAGGCTCCATTTGTAACAGATAAAACAGTATCAGACAAAAGAAGAGGACTGACAACGGAGATGGTTCTATTAAAGGGGGATATTTGATATGTGCATAAGAGTCACGAACATTCAGCACTGCAAGATGATGTTGTTGGACTTCAAATACAATGTCTATAAGCACTATTATTTTGTATTTAGAGTAAGTGTACAGTACATGTTTCCCAATCCCTTACCATCAATTTTGCAAGATTGAATCCAATTTGCAAATAACAACAGATTATGAGGTCTTTCTAAGAGCAAGTATATATTCTGACATCATTGCTGTGGCATCAACTCCGACTGCTTTAGATCAGCACAATTCTTAATGTTGATCAGAGAGGAAAGGTCTCTTTAAAGGCCCAACTGACTCTGGATTCCTGAGGCAAAATGAAGTAAAATGGTGAAATCTAGGATTCTGCCAAGGGGTGCCAATCCTCCCAACCATGTAAAACATCCAATCCCTTAAGGAAATTTCCTGTTAAATTAGAGAATGAAAGAGATCTCTGGGAGTGAGGGGGTATCCTAGCTCCCATAGTATCTCAAACAGGCCTTTCTATAAGATGTGGTGGAAAGCTTAAGGGAGGTCAGATAGGCCTACACTTGAAACTAGTTCTGCTCTTATCAGTTGTGCCATCATGAGCAAGTTACTCTTAACCTCAATTTCTACATCTGTAAAATGGACATCCCAATGCCACTCTTTTAGTGCTAGTGGGAGAATTCAAAGAAACGACTCATGTAAAGCCCCTGGCACAGTGCTTCACACATTGTGGATACTGTGAGTACCCAACAGATATCATTATCTATGCTCTCTTCTGTTCCACCCTCTGTACCATGCTGTCCTTTGTCGTGCCCTAGAGAGAATGCTGTGCTGATGTCAGCTTCCAAAAGCTGAGTGTTGACCAAGTGGCTTCAGGTCAGCCCACAGAATGCTTAGAACTTTAATTCCTTTTGCAATGCCTCTTATTCTTTTTGATTTCCTTTACCAGGGGGCTGCTAGTGTTTTCCAGAGACTGAAAAGTCTTATTCTTCCTTGGTAAGGGGCTCTCTTTATGGAAGGAATCAGTAGAAGCAGCCACAGAGTTCAAACAAGCTGTCAGACCTTCTTGGCGGGGCATAAGCTTAGCCTGAGATTTCAGCCTAGGGCAACCCCACTTCTTGGACGAAAAAGTCCTCTACACTCCAGTTGCTGCAAAGTGCTTTCTGGAGGAGCTGCAAAGGGACTGTTAGGGAAGATTTACAGAGTTTGGCTAAATACCTCAAATGCAGTTGTTTTAGCACAATGTTACTGAGCAAATCTTCTAACATTACCTACTTCCCAACACAAGCTTTTGGGAATGCTACTTCATCAATACAATTTTTTATTTTTTTTATTTTTTCAGTGTGCACTGTTGTAAATCTCTGAGAACCCTGAAGGACAAAATGTCACCTTATCATCATGTGGTGCTGTGCCAAATGGTTCTGGACAGTAGCCTCGCCTGACCTTCATCATTATAAGTAAGACATCAGAAAATTCTGTGCACAAACTAGAAGTTCTGATGAAAGACTGCCATGATGATAATAAATTTAATGGATAATACATTTTTCGGGTTAAACAATAAATTTGGATATTACTAGTAATCATAATTACCTTTTCTTTAATCAAAAAAATTCCTGTGTTCTAAGTGCAATGCTGGGCTCTTGAAGTAGAATATTTTCAATTCTTATTATATTTTTCTACAACAAAATTTTATCATCCTGAGTTTTACAGAAGTGACAAATGAGTCTTAAAGAGGTTAAGCAAGTGAGGTCACATAGGGTTAGCAAGCTCAAATTTAGAATTATCTAGCTCTAAAGCATACATCCTTTCCAGAGTGCTTCCCATTAATTAATGGATGTCAGTTGCCAGAGTCACTCAATATTAGTATTGACAGAGATAGGGAGGTTCATTTAGGGAAAACCAGTTTTCTTAGAAATAGAGAAACTGAGGTCCAGAAGGGTTAACTGACCAAGAGGCCTAGCGCACAGAGAGTGGCAGAGCAAGCACTCTGGTCCAGGGGTGACTCCATGCTGCTGACTCAACAGAGTCTGCATCAAGAATCTCTGACCAGCTTCAGAGGTACAGTGTAGTGGTCAGGCCTCTACACTGTCCATGAAGTACACCTGAAACTAATGATAAAAACAACAAAAAAACAACAACAAAGAAAAAGAATCTCTGACCAATCCCTGTTCACCTTTCCATGGGCACAGAGAACCATGAGCACTTCCACACAGACACCAGGGTGTTAAGTTTTTGTCATTTTTGCTTCCCAAACATATTTCTCTTTGCCCACCTGATAAACACAATTTTTGTCAAGATTCAATTCATTTCAACCCAAGTATCACTACGCCTATGAAGTCTTCACTGACTCACATTTCTTCTCTTCCCAGAAAATTAGATATAATGACTTAAGAAATAGGTTAATATTTAGCCAACTTTATGTGGACTTATTATTCATCAATTCATTCACTCATTCCACAAATATTTATTGAACCTCTACTATATGTAAGCACTGTGTTAAGTGCTTTGCATGTATTGTGTTAATCATTCCTCACCACAATCATATGAGTTAGGTACTATTTTTATCCTAATTTTAGAAAACAGAAAATACAGGCCTAAACAGAAGCAGTCTCTGTTAAAAAAAGAAAAAAAATCTAGCTCTCTCACTTCTCTGTGGTCCCTCTGTGCCCTAATATACATTTACTATGGAATTTGTAAACCTCAATGGAACTTTGTTTCATTTCCAAATTGTGATTTATGATGGTATAATTCTGTTTGTAATGATATATTTGCTAAATATTACAAACCAGTAAAGAACATGAGCTGCACAATGGCAGGGGTAGCATCCACTTTGTTTACTATTATATCCACAGGGCCAGAGCGAGTGGCACATAGTAGGTACTCAGGAAATGAAGAATGAATGATCGAAGAACAAATGCATAGATCTTTGCTTTCTATGTCTCTACTGTTCTGTGCTGCCTCCTCAAATCAGTCTGCACTGGGGAGAAATGCCGCATAAGCAATAATGGAGATTTTTTTCCCCCACGGCCAATACTATCCCAATATGCATTCTAGAACTCACTTCCGGACTATCATTTTCCATTTTCTTACCTATTATTATGGTTATATTAATTCTACATATAACCATGGAATGAAAACTTATCTGAGAGGGGACAGAAGCTATTTTTTGGTCCCCTTGAGAAACAGCATAATGACAGAGGCCTGATAGTACACAGCACCCCAAATAACAGGAGTTTGGCAAAGAGCTTTGGGAGGAACGCAAGTCATTACCATGGCCTTCTATTACAGCAGCCAGAAATCACACCGCTGATTTCCATGTAATACAGCAAATAACTCAGAGGGCAGGACCTCAGCTCCCAGACACCAGTAGCCCTGAGGCATGTTCTGTCCCACATGTGGGTCCTGCAGCTATTCTAAAGCATGCACATTCCTTCTTTCTGCTCTACTAGGGTTCTAATGTTTAGTATCATTATCCTCCATTTTTTGTTTTATGGTAGTGCACACAATATTTCTAACTAATTTAAAGGGTAGAAATATACTTAAAACCAATATAATTTTACTAACAAAGGGTAACTATTGCATTGTTCTGTACACCTGAAACTAACAATAAATAAATAAATTTAAAAAAAATAAAAAAAATAAATAAAATAAAAATAAAAATATCCCTAGGAAAAAAAAAAACAAAACAAATGTCACCCTAATAAGTAAAATTTAAAAAAATTAAAAATAAAGGGTAAAAATAGTATAACAAAATTCTCAAAACAGACTTAGTTTTAATGGACATATATCCATACATACTTATATCTCCTTGTATTTATGATAGCTTACATGGGTATATAGTTCTTACACATATTTCAAAAATTAGACATATTCTATGAATATATATGTAAATGTATCCTCCCCCACATGTGTATATATATCAGCATTTTTGAATACCTATCAGAAGTAAAATAAATATACTTTATTTATATAGAGAGAATGAAACATTCTTTGTAAGAGCAAGCTAGTACATTCTAGATGAGATAAGAAGAATATGAAACTTTACTTTTTATATGTGTATATGTATATGCATATATATGAATATATGCATATATATTTATATATATACTTATGTATACATGAAAATGTTATATGCAATGCAAGTAGTTAAGTATTATGGAGATATTTAAATACATATATTAAAATCCATAAACATATGTATATATATAGGCACATTAAAAATTATTCAATATATTTGAAAGGGTACAGGCGTGGGATAAGGAGAGAAATTGATCAATCTAGTTTAACACCTCTAAGGAACTGAGATGGCAAAAGAGTGAAAGTGTCAGGTAATAGGAGAATGTTACAACACTGAAGATCTTAAAATATATGGCATTCTAGCCCCATTATTTAGGGGTGCATTGTTATTCCTATAATAAAGTACATATGAACAGAAAAGAAAGTAGATAAAAACGTGTATGCAAAAGAATAATGGGAGATGGTGGCTGCTTCAATTTATTGCCTTCTCACATGTCACTGTATCTTTAATTATCAGTGCAGAGAGTCTATTTCAATCCTTTAAAGCATTAAAAGGTTATAAATTTAAGCATGTAGGAGGCTGACTTTATTAAAAACCAAAGAAGGAAAAAGTTTCCCTTGGTTGATGAAAAAGGTACCGAGATTTTTAGAAAATGGTTATTTTGATGTAGCATTAGAGATTTTGGTTTGGGGATTATCATTTATGAAATGATAGTTTATTACATATTAAATTACAAACACTGTAACAATAAAGCAAGTTTGCTTATTTTCCTCTGTGCAGAAACCATAAACTAGATGTGAGTTTGTTGTCTTTGCCTCCATGAGCCTTGAGAATGTAATCGATACAGATATATAGGTTAAAGACATTTAAACACATGTATTTGTTAAGAATACATAGGGACTTCAAAATTTTCAAGACTGTTTATTCAGTTGGGGATTCATGTTAACTTTAAAAATATAACTGAATTTCCAAACATCAGGATCTGTTTCAAGCTGAACTAGTTTAATGCTAAAATGACAATAAATTCTTGATTGAAATCAAGATGCTAAGAGGCATGATGCTAATTCATCAAAAGCCATACATTTGGTGTATATAACTATATCTTTGAGATCTAAAGATGGATGATATTCTTGGAAGTACTTTTTAGAATACTAATATTAAAATTAGAATATTCTCTACACCTCTCAGATCATAACGTTTTAGACATGATGAATATTCACTTCTCAATTATGCTAAAGTCATATTAAAATTAATACATGATTTTTTTCTGCAAACACAGCTTTACTCTTTTCAATGCATATTTAAGAACAATTGTTGTTCTGTACTTATGACAGTGATCACAAGTGTATTTTACTTCTACTTTACAGAATTTACAGAAAGTTGTTTTCTCTCTCTGTATGGAAGCTGAAAAAAAATGAACCAATTTAATTTCTGGTAAAATGCTAGTAGTTTGGGGCAAGAATAAGCTACGAATCCAATTAAGGAAATCTGTACATCTGCTTCAGAAATGCATCCTAGGAGAGAGTTATAGTTTTTAATATAATCTATTGCTTCTCTATGAATAAATGAAATGTTCTCTTCCTGTGGCTTGCTCCCAATTATTCCTTTTGTTTGTAAAGTGAATTATTTAATATAAACGAATTTTGTTTTCTATTACTGAAAAGGTATACAGCATTATAATAAAAGTAGAACAGCTTACTTCAAATCATTATTTTCCATAACTGAAGAAATATATGCTCTTTTATCTTTAAAGAGATGGAAACTGATTAAAGTTCCTTTTCTCTTCCTTAAAATAAAAACAAACACACCACAAACCCTAGGCTAGACAAAATAGAAAAGTTAACGATGATGAGAAGTAAAAGTGCTGCTAAAAAGACTCTGATGCAGGATAGTAAAATCATCTGAGAACGAGAGAAGTTGAACTTGGGGAAAAGTTACGAAAAGACATGGAGCTCAGCATCCCTGAACTTCCCAGGCCACCCAGAGGTGGGAGCCCAAAAATATCTGTGAAAATGACAAGTTTTCTTGGCCCACCATTTTCCGAACAGGCGTCCCCACTCAGCAAAGTTTCCAAACCACCCTAACCTTACACAGCTTGCTCTCAGTTTCTTCCAAAGTCAAGGGAAAGTCATAAGGAAAAGGCTCACCTGTGCTGGGCTGAACCAACCATGTGGGCAGGCACAATGCTCCCCACAAGTCCCCTTGCCCTTGGTGCTCGTCTTGTGGGGACTTTTCCGCACACTGTCCCACAAGGTGACCAGCTTGGTCCTGTTTGAAGCTGGGCCCCCAGGTCCTGAGGAGGGCATGGTCTGGGAATTGTACCCAAGCCCCTGAGTGCTCCTCTGCCAGCCACAAGTGCAGTGGGCATCCCTGATGAGTGTGGGTGCGCTCCTGCCGGCATCCATCCCATCGGACCCCCGGCTGCAGCTGTGTTGCTTGGTGAGGTATGCATTCATACTGCACTGATGCCTACTCTTCCCTTTGGTCAGCTCTGCACAGGAATGTCTCCTCCCTCACACCCCTTTCTTCCAGGCAGTTGTAAAAGTCTTTTTTTTTTTTTTTTCCTCCCGTGGATCTCTCAGTGTCTTTGACAGCTGCTATAAGCAGTGCATCGTGGGAGCGGCGAGAGCAGCTCCGCACAGCATTATCTGCGGGCTGGTAGCTCTTTGTCAATAGATGACTCAACTCACAGAGCAACTTGACAGTATCCCTGCTCTAGGCAGAAGCAATCAATGCTCCACACAGCTGGGCTACAAGACTGTACACTGTGTAACAAACCCTTTTTGGATGGAGCCCCACAGTAAAGGATACTCTCTGCAATTTGGCATTCTGGCTTTTTCCTCTCCTAGCTGATCCCCACGCAAAATGCAGACCTCAGGAAAGAAAGCTTCTTATCAGACTAGCGGGACCCTTCTTTCCGGAAAGGATGAATCTGGGCTGAAACAATATATAGCATAGCAATTTCAAATGATGGGAAAGTTAACCTGTCAAGAAATTTCCAACATTTACAGAAATCGCTCCTGCCAAGACAGACCAAATCATGAGGTAACTAAATAACAGCCTCAATCTGAACCCTAAAAAACATCAATTCATTTAGAATCACTGAGATAACAGCATGAGACTAGCTAGAGTCCTTTAATATTTGGAAGTGTAATTTGCTTTAGATCATGAGTATACATTATAATCTAAACATAGATTCTTTATGCTATGAATAGCTATTAATTCTTTCTGTTTCAAAATAAAGCCATTCTCAAAGTTCCAAACTGATGGGTTGGCTTATTTTAACACAGTGTTTTTCCTTACCCCAAATTATTCTGAGGATTTCCTTTCAAATACTTGACCACAACAAATACATTCACCACAGAGAGAGTCTGCATTTTAAAGTGAAAGACACTTCCAACTCTGCCATCCAGTATTTTGGTTTCCAAAGACAGAATTTTCAAATTCTTTCCCTGAAAAAAATGAGTGAATCATATCCAATTTAAAGAAATGGCCTTCCAAAGAAGACATGATTGTTTTAAAATTTTAGTGTGATTGCAGGATCCATACATAGTATTTTCAGTAAAGGCAAAGGCATTTAGAATTTTTATTCTGTTTGAAACTTTCCCTATCTACAGCCAAAATGTCTACCCTTGGCAGATATACCTAAGGCAATAGTTTT
Organism: Hipposideros armiger; assembly: GCF_001890085.2. Lineage (NCBI taxonomy): Eukaryota > Metazoa > Chordata > Mammalia > Chiroptera > Hipposideridae > Hipposideros > Hipposideros armiger. The sequence continues at coordinate 3,541,188 of NW_017731429.1, read as the reverse complement.
GATTTGATTGGACAGGAAGCTGCCATCCATGTAGCACCAAACAAAGATAATATAATCCCACAATATAATAATTTTACCTACAGACTGTCGGATTCTATTAGATCCACCATCTCAGTGGATTGACCAGGTACTGGGCAGTGTAGACCTCATTTCTGACTGAAAGGTTCCTATTTCAAAAGCCAGGATTATAACATATTCTACATTTCAATATGAAGACCTGCTGGATAAATCATTGTTATACATAAAAAGCCTGAATGAAAGAAGCAGGATCTTCTCTTTAAGGGTCCTTTTCCAAATTCTCAACAAGGGGTTGATATTTGTACCTTGCCTGGAATGGTAGGCATTCAAAATGCCTTTGCTAAGTAATCATAATTCATATGCATAAGTTCAAATGTAGGCCCTGGTCTGTTATTGGCTATTTTCTCCCCCAAGCACCTAGCGTATGGCCTGCCCAGCACACAGTAGGCTTAAAAATTCTTTTTTTTTTTGAGTGTATAAATACCTTTTTTTGCTAAGATGTACAAATAGAAGGACAGAGTAGAGAAATGAAGGAGTTGACCAATATTTTTTGAAAACAATATTTAATTCAGCAATGCTCCAGAAACATAAGTTATTCTTTTAAGGTTAGCTTCAGGGCTGGTTCTGATGTGTTAAAGAAATTTGCCCCCAAAAACTAAAAACCAAACAAACATATGTGTGTGTGTGTGTGTGTGTGTGTGTATGTGTGTGTGTATATATATATATATATATGAAGAGTTCAGCTATTAAAGGGCCAGCCAAGTAGCTCAGTTGGTTAAGAGCTACTCAAGAGTGTGAGCTCTGAGCAGCAGCGGTTTGATTCCCAGTCCAATCTGAGCTGCCGCTGAGCTGCCAACAGGTGGCAGGATGGCTCAGCTAAAAAAAAAAAAAAAAAAAAAGAGCTATTATGTAGAAATAACAATGGCATTAATGGTATTTCTTCCTGAAAAAGAATCAAGGAGTCAAGATCAATACCTAAAAACAGTAAAATTGAGGCAAATAGATCACATGATACTCAGTGGGGAAAAGGGAAGAAAATCAGCTCTCTCTCTCTCTCTCTCTCTCTCTGTCTCCCTCGCTCTCATTTTAGGGTAAATCAAAGAATAATGCCTGATTAGTTTCAGGGTCAAGTAATGCCCTAGAAAGCTTCATATTTGTCTGATGTCACCATGATGCATGGCTATAAAGTAGGACTTGATGTGATATGGAAATACTGTCACCCTCAAATGAGAATGTCAGGAAGTGATAAGTTTGGCTCTCTCCAATCTTACCTAACCATACGTGCTCTAGTATTTCAGGCAGATATCATTTCTCAAAGGTCCATTGGCATCTTCAAGGAATATAGCCCTGTTCTCACCCATTTGTCTTTCAAGTATAAGAATCAGTCTGCACAGGACTAAGTCGGTGTGCATCCATTAGAATTTTGTAATGGTGTGTGCAGCTTGTAGAAAGACAGAGATTTTCCTCGCTGGGCACTGCTCAAAGATATTGTAAATCTTTGCAAGGACCTATATCTGTTATGAAGGGGTTGTTTGTAATGAGCCATTTCTTCCCAACACAAGGACAACAGAATTTCTGCTTTAATAACTTCAGCATGTCATTTCTACACAAATAAATAAATACCATATTTTGCGTAACTATTGCTACTTTCCTTCAAAGATCTTAACAACCATAGCAAACTTTCACTAAACATATTGCAAGATTATATTGAAATTATTCTTTCACTGCAGTGCATATGAAATAATCGTAGCCTCCTGTTTTCCCCTATGCCCCCAACTTTTCTTTCTTTTCTTTGCAAACATGACATTTGGCTTTCCAAGTCTGAGGCGAGACCACATAGATAAATATGCCCAACTAGCCCATTATACTATGAGACAGGCCTAGTAATTGAAGATAATTCAATTTGATCAACTATAATTGGACAATTGTAATGACCGTAACATGACATGAAATTCTGGCCAAACAAGGATCAGTGGTGCACAAGTACACCTCCCAGTTATCACTGTGATGTAACATGGCAGCTGGTACATGGGGCGATGCCTAGATGAGCTATATCTTACTGACCTCTCTTTGACCTGGTGTTGACTCCATTGAACAACCACTAGTTTCAAAGCAAGGGCTTAAAATGAATACCCTTGATTTGTTTAATAAAAATTAAATAGCAAAGATGGATTACTAAATAAATTGTACTGCACTAAAACTCTATGCAGATTTTTTTTCCTGATAATATTTCCTTCAGGCACTCTCCGCATATGGGAAATGAAAACATTAATTACGAAAGAAGAGCTAAGTGCTTGCTAAGGGATGACTGGGTAGTAGAAGCCCTTGAGCAGACACAAGTAATGTGTTAAATAATCATAAAATGGTACAAAGTACTAGATACAATGTCTCTTGATTTCAAAAGTGTGTAGAGTCTACTCTTGGACTGCGAAGAGTAGAGATATGATAAATGCTAACAAATTAATATTCTTCTACCTCTAATAACCTTCAGCCTAAGCAATCTCCAGATCCAAGCACAATTATCTTTCAAAATAAAACCGAGAATAAAACATTTTAGGCTCTAAGATTATTTCCAAGAGATGTAAACCAATATAATCATAAATCTTAGGAGAAAAAACAGGCAGGAATCAACAGTGTGGAAGATACATGCTAATTGTTAGAGATTAACCTGGACAGAGGATTTAATAGGAAGTAAAAAAAAAAAAAGTTTTAAAATTTCCCAAATTCTCACTAATATACTTGGATATCAGTGGGTGTTGATGGGGAGGCAATTAATTTGAATTAATATACAGTTAAAATATAAAATGCTTTTCAGGAAATGCAGATTTATTATATTCTAACATAGTAACACTACGAGAGAAAGACATAAGTTATGTGAGATTTCTTAAAGATTCTGAAATGAATGCTAATAAAAATGTAATAATCACTTATAATTTACATATTTTATCAACTGAATCTAAGTGAACAAACTACTACAAGAAATTTGTTCTCATCCTTCAAAATGAGACGAATGTCACTTCTGTGAACCTTTCCAGACTCCCCAGCATAGTCAGTTACACTCTACAGTATCTATATACTTGTCTGTGTAAGTGTTTCACATCTGTCTATTTCTCTCAATCACCATGACAACCACCCTTGTCTAAGCTAGCATCATTTCTCTGTAGAACTGGTGAAACAGCTTCAGAACTGGTCTCTGGCATCCACCCTTACTCCAATTCATTCTCATTGAATTTGTAAATATGATCAGGTCCTACCCTGCTGGATACCTGCCAATAAAAGTCCCATTCCCTGGGGATCTTTATCTCCACAGACAGCACAATCTATACAGTGGCTTGCATGGTCTGTAATCGTGCCCTGTGTGACCTGACCTCTGCTGCTTTCACCAGTTTCACCTGTGCTTCACCCCCTTGATCTACCCTCCAACCACACAGGCCTTGGGCACCTGCACTTAGTTCCACCTTGTGGTCCTTGCGTATGCTCTCTTCCCCTCTCCACACCTTCACATAATTCATTCCTACTCACCCTTCTGTAAGGTGCATCAAGAGACAGCCTTCCGAAAGTCATCCCAAGGAAACATACAATACACTCAAGAAGAGTGGGCTTACTAGGCAACACAGCTCCAAAACAAGTCTCCCAGACCCTCCTTCCCACCAGATTGTCATCCCAAAGCCTCTTCTATTCAGAAATTCTGGAGTCCCCCTGCCTTTCAGAGCTCAACTCCGACATCACCTTTGCAAGAAAGCATACCCTGGACACTGTTCCACCCACTTCTAGAACAGATCATGTCGCCCTCCCATTGAATACTCATTTAGCACCTGTGTTTCTCCTTCAACACTTACAATGACTGTATTTAAAATAATTACACTATTACTTGTTTTGTGCCATTCTCCTCAAACAGAATGTAAGTAATCACCATTAGGGAAGGGAGAGGGTCTCTGTTTTGCATCTGCATTCTCCGAACCAAGCACAAAGTAAGTGTCTAGTATTTATTAAGATAAATAAAGCAAGCAAGAAGATAAAACTGTCTTTCAGTGGTTATACCAACAAAGATATTCAGGTCTGTGTTCCACCTCTCAGTGCAAAATGAATAAATCAGCGTTTTGAATTTAAATACAAAATAGCAATGTGCTCTTAAGGTATCATTTAAGTGAAACATTCAGTATGGCTGAGTGATATAAGTGCATTAACATATTTTTGAAGAAATTTGCTAGTGGTTTTATAATTCTAAGGAACTGAAACAGCTTCTGTTTATTTTAGTAAGATATTCATTCATAAAAGCTGCACTTCCTGACAGCTGTGATTCTCTCTCAAGTGTTTTCAAATTGTTCTCCCTTTGTAGATAGATAGTGCAAAAGAGGGCGTGGTTCCCCAAGTCAAAAGCCAGTCACTGGTAAAGCAGGGAGAGAATCCCAAACTCAAACCACCAAAGCCTGGATCCTCTTAAAATGGTATAATCCAAAACGCAGGGTGATTTCACAGCATATTAAAAGAGTATATTAGACAGCAAAAAGGCAAGATGACACACCCTTGTCCCCCTTACAAATCAAATTAGAAAGTAAAAAAAAATTAAACAGCATTTTTATTCATAACAAGTATCTTATTGAGGTCTTTTTTTTAAATTGTGGTTAAAAATACATAATATGAGATCTACCCTTTTAACAAATTTTTAAGTGTACTTTATTATTAACCATAAGCACAACGTTGTACAGCAAATCTCTAGAACTTTTTCATCCAAAATTCATAACTGAAATTCTATTCCCTCTGAACAGCGACTCCCCATTTTCCCATCTTCCTAGTCTCTGACAACCACCATTCTACTTCCTGCTTCTATAAATTCATTGCTTTAGATACCTCATAGAATATAACTGGACTCAGGCAATATTTATCCTTCTGTAACCAGCTTAATTCCTTTAGCATATGTCCTCAAGTTTCATCCATGTTGTAGCATATAACAAGATTTCCTCCTTTATGACCAAATAATATTCCATTGCATGTACTTATATATTGGGTTGTCGGAAAAGTCATGACATATTTTTTCTATGTTTTTTGTTGCAAAAATGCGTCATGACTTTTCCGATAACCCAATAACATATTTTGTTTGTACGTTCATCTGTCAGTGGATATTCAGGTTGTTTCCACCTCAGCTATTGTGAATAATGCTTCAGTGAACACAGGAGTGCAAATATCACTTTGAGATCCCAATTTTAATCCTTTTAGATAAATAAACAGAAGTGGGATTGCTGGATCATATGGCAGTTTTATTTTTAATTTTTTTGGGAACCTCCATGTTTTCCATAGCAGCTGAGCCATTTTACATTCCCACCAACTGTGCACAAGGGCTCCAATTTCTCCACGACCTGACCAACACTTATTTTGTTTCTGTTTTTGTTTTACAATGGTCATAACTAACAGGTCTGAACTTTGTTCTTCTTTCTCAAGAGTGTTTTTATCTATTCAGGGTCTTTTGTATTTCCACATGAATTTTAGGATTTTTTGTTTGTTTAATTTCTGTAAAGCATGCCATTAGAATATTTACAGGCATTGCATTGAATCTGCAGGTTGCTTTGGGTAGTGTGGACATTTTAAAAATGTTGTCTTCTAATCCATGAACAATTATTTGTTTCTTTTATTTCTTTCATCAATGTTTTATAGATTTTCATGTATGAGCCTTTCAGTCCTTTGGTTAAGTTTATTCCTGTGTATTTTGTTTTTTGATACTATTGTAAATGGATTTTCTTAATTTCCTATTCAAATTGTTCATTGTAAGTATATAGAAATGAACTAATTTTTTGTATATTGATTTTGTATCCTACAACCCTGCTAAATTTATTAGTTCTAAAGCATGTGTGTGTGTGTGTGTGTGTGTGTGTAATCTTTAAGGGCTCTCTACGTATAAATTTGTTACCTGTGAACAGAGATAATTTTACTCCTTTCTTTCTTTCTTTTTTTTTTTTTTGTTTGTTTTTTTTAGCTAAGCCATCCTGCTACCTATTGGCAGCTTAGCGGCTGCTCAGCTCGGGCTGGCCTCGAACCACTGTTGCTCAGAGCTCAAACTCTTGAGCGAGCTCTTAACCAACTGAGCCACTCGGCCGGCCTTTACTTCTTTCTTTCTGATTTGAAAGCGTTTTACTTGTTTTTTCTTGCCTGAGTACTCTGGCTAGGACTTCCAGTACAACGGAAGTGGTGAGAATAGGCATCCTTATCTTGTTCCTGATCTCAGAGGAAAGACTTTCAATTCTTCACCATTAAGTATAATGTTGGTGGTGAGCTTTGCATATATGAGCTTTATTATGTTGAGGTAATTTCCTTCCATTCCTAGTTACGTATTTTTATCATGAAAGAATGTTAAAATTTGGCCATGCTTTTCTGCATTTGTTGAGATGATCATGTGATTTTTAACCTTTTCTGTTAATGTGGTGTATCATGCGGATTGTTTTTCTCCTGTTGAACCACCTTTGCATCCTGGGGATAAATCACCCTTGGTCATGGTGTATGATCCTTTAAATGTTCTGCTGAATTTCATTTGCTGGTATTTTGTGTAGAATTTCTGGATTTATTCATCAGTGATATTGGCCTGACGTTTTCTTTTCTTGTGATATCTCTTTCTGGCATTGGTATCATAGTAATGTGGTCTCATAAGATAAGTCTGGAAGTGTTCCTGCCTGTTTAACTCTTTGCAAGTTTGAGAAGGATTGGCATTAATTCCTCTTTAAATGTTTGGTAGATTTCACCACTGAATCCATCTGGTCCTGGTCTTTTCTGTTGGGATGTTTTTGATTATTGATTCAATCTCCTTACTAGTTTTGGGTCTGTTCAGATTTTTTTAATTTTTTTTTAATTTTTCTTGATTCAGTCTTCATAGGTTGGAAATTTCTAGGAATTTGTTAATTTCTTTTAGGTTATTCAATCTGTTGGTATATAATTGTTCATAGTAGTTCCAATGCTTTTAATTTCTGTGACATCAATTGTAAAATCTCTTTTAGTTCCATTTTTATTGATTTGAGTCTTTTCTCCTTTTTATCAGTTAATGTAGCTAAAAGATTGGCAATTTTGTTTACCTTTAAAAAAAAACCTCTTAGTTGTGTTAATTTTTTTCTATTGTTTTTCTATTCTCTCCTTCATTTATTTCTGTTTTAATCCTAATTACTTCCAAAGTTCTGCTAACTTTGGGATGAGTTTGTTCTTATTTTTTTAGTTCTTTGCAATGTAAAGTTAGGTTATTTATTAGATCTTTTTTTTCTAATGTAGGCATTACATCACTATAAACTTCCTTCTTACCTCTTTGTAGTTCACTGAGGTGTGAAGTTAGGTTGTTTATTTTATTTTTTTTCTTTATTTAATGTAGGCATTTATCAGTATAAACTTCTCTCTTAGTGTTGCTTTCACTACATCCCATAAGTTTTGGTATGCTGTTTTTGTTTTTATTAGTCTCAAAATACTTTTTTGAATTTACCATGTGCTTTCCTCTTTGAATCACTGGTTGCTGGAGAATATGTTGTTTAATTTCTAAATATTTGTGATTTTTTCCAGGTTTTTTTTTTCTTTTCCTGCTATTGATTTCTAGCTTCATTTCATTGTGATTGGAAACACACTTGGTATAATTTCAATCTTCTTAAAACACATTGGGGATGGGGCATTTAAATTGTTTAAATGCATGTTCCCGGGGTTTAAACCATTGAAATCAATTTTTACACTGTGTTTCTTGAAAAATTTTTAACAAATTTGCTAACTATTTTTGTGAACCGAAATTTTCAGGAAATACTTACCAAAGACCCTAGTAGTGTTTGAGGGTGTGATACCTCTGGAAACATTCCCCCTTGATGTAGAGATGCAAATCTGCGTCACCAGTTCACAATGTGTTAACTTTGTTAAGACATGTTTTGTGACCTAACATGTGATCTACCCTATAGAATGTTCCTTGTGCACTTGAGAAGAATGTACATTCTGATGCTATTGGATGGAAGGCTCTGTACATGTCTGTTAGGTAATTTTGATCTACAGTGTTGTTCACTCCTCTCTTTCCTTATTGATCTTCTGTCTAGATGTTCTATCGATTATTTAAAGTCAGGCATTGAAATCCTCTACTATTATTGTGTTGCTGTCTATTTCCCCCTTCAGTTTGGTCAATATTTGCTTTATGTATTTGGATGCTCTGGTGTTGGATACCTATATATTTATAACTGTTTTATCTTCTTGGTAAATTGACCCTTTTGTCATTATATAAATGTCTTCCTTTGTCTCTCTTGACAGTTTTTGACTTAGCCTATTTCCCTGATAGAATTATGGTCACTCCTGCTATCTTTTGGTTACCATTTGCATGGAATAGCTTTTTCCATCAATTTCAGACGTGTGTCCTTAAATCTAAACTGAGTTTCCTATATGCAGCATATCATTTAATCTTATTTTTGTAGTCATTCAGCCACTCTTATCACTTTTAATTGTAGGGTTTAATTCATTTATATTTAAAGTAATTATTGATAGGGAAGGACTTATTATCATTTTGTTAATTGTTTTCTACCTATCTTGTAGCTTTCTTGTACCTTTTTTCTCTTGCTATCTTCCTTTGTGTTTCATTGATTTTGTGTAGTGCATGACTCGATTCCTTTCTTATTTCTTTTGTGTGCCTTCTATAGGTATTTTCTCTGTGATTATCATGGGCTTAATAAAACCTCTTACAGTTATAACAACCTACTTTAAGCTGATATGCTAACTGGTAATTTAATTTCAATTATATACCATACACTTTTACTTTTCCTCCACATTTTGTTATTAATGTCACAAATTACATTGTTTTGTATGGTACATCTATTAACATATTTTTGTAGTTATAGTTATTTTTTATATTTTTGTCTTTTAACTTCTTTAGTTCTTAATACTTGCAAGTTGATTTAAATATTTAAAGTATATTAATTTAAATAGAGGGGGACTCTTGATCAGACTCTTGGGAACCTCCTGTATATAATATATTGGGTGTGTTGTTTCTAAGTGTCAATCACCCCATCCTGGTAATGCTAGATGCCCTAGTGACTCTTTCCTGTGTGCCAGGAGCAGACAATGTAGTGTGGGAAGCTATGGGGGGGCCTAGACAGGGCAAAGGCATGTGCCATTCCCTGTGCTGAATTTCATGATGGAGGAAATACATGAATAATAACATGTACAAAGATAACATTATGGCATTGATTTATAACTGAAGAAAAGACAGAGGTAGAGAAGGGAGAGAAGTGGAAGGAAGGAAAGAAAAGAGAGAGGAAGGAAACAAGAAAGGGAGGTAAGGAGGGAAAAAGGAAAAGAGGAAGAACAAAAAGAAGAAAGGAAATGCGGGAGAGAACAGTCACAAACTAAGTAATCTCTCAAAAACTATAAAACACTGAGTCCGGCTGAATGATTCTACACGAAGACTCAAGCTGGAACAACCATAAATGGACCATCCTCTGACTGGGACAGCCTGGCACACAACATTTAAATTCCTTTGAAGCAGTCTAGTTTTTTTTTTGAGCTGTCACAACCAGAATTTGAGAGAGAACCATGATCTGGAGTCAGTATTTCTTTGGTCTAAATTTTACATGGTGTTATTTTTCTGATGAACTGATATTTTTCTGATTTGTAATAGACATTTTCTAAATTAATCAAAAGGTTAAAAATCCTTCTGAGTTAAAAATAAGCCAGATCCTGAGTTGTCAGAGGTAATTCATCTGTGGAGTGGCCTAAAGGCAAGGGTATGGATTAACAGAGATGACAGGCCCTCTTCCAGCTGAATGATCTCCTCTCCTTGGAGACTTGACATTTTAGTAAAGTTTAACCTAATTGGCTTTGCTTTGGCCCATACATTTTAAAGTCACATTTAATGAATTATCTCCTCCTCTGTGATTCCCTATTATTTTGCTTCTGTGCTTTGTATTTCATCAATAAATATTTATTGACTGCCTATTCTGTACCAGGAACTATGCTAGTGATAAAGTAGTAAACTGTAGATAGGGTAGCAATTTAGGAGGACAGAATTCCCTGAATAAACAAGTGTGCTGAGTGATGAAAGGGAGACATACAGGGACAATGTGAGGGATCTCCCCTGCTACTTACTGAACCTGTTCTATTATGGTGACTTGTATAATGATATGTGGGCATGTCTTTCTTTCCTACTAGATTATAAGCTTCTCAAGAGCAAGGGCCATCTTTTACTTGTAAGCTCACACCTTCCTTGTCATTGCCTCACAATATAATTCCTGTTGTTTAGTAAATACTTGTTGAATTACACTTGGAGAATATGGGACTTGGGTTTAGGAAACATGCTGTAGTTCCAAGCCTGCTGCTAGCTAGCTCTCGTCATGGACAAGTTTCCATAACTTGCTAAGTTTTAATTACCCTATTTGTAGAATTAAGGGAGTGGACTTACAAGTCTACGAGGTCACATTCAGTGGTTCTTGACAGACAGGCATAGCTGATGAGTGATGTTCTGTCAACATATTTAGGTTTAATCTCATTGCCTGCCAAAGGACTGCAGGAATATAGATGTAATATATTATAAGCATTTAGAGTTATATTTTTAACACATAGCAAGGTGGTTAAAAAGTATGCAATAGTGAATTTTTTGGCTTATTTTCCCAATTTTACATTCTTTCTTTTATTTTATTTATTTTATTTTTTTAATTCTTTCAATAAGAGTTTGCCAAATAGAGATGCAGTATGACATAGTGGTTAGAAGTACATCCTCTAAAGTCACACTGTTCTATCCATCCCACCTCCACTGCTTGTTGGCTGAGACAAGCACCTTCGTCCCTTTCCTAATACCTTTTTCCTGAGCTCATCTAAAAGCTCAGCACATTTTAATTGCTGCATAAATATTTGAAGTGTCATAATATTTGTCCCGTTTGAAGATTAAAAAATATTTTTGCATAATGTGAAAAAGCTTTGTACAACATTTATGTGCTTAGTAACTCCCGGTCATCATAGATGAAGCATGAGCTCTAGAATGAGACTTCTGAGTTGACTTAACCTCTCTGTCTCAGTTTCCTCCTCTACAGATAAGACTGATCATAGCTCCTACCTCCTAGAATTGAAGAATAGTGTGAGTTAGTTTCTGTAAAGTGCCAAGTACAGTGCGTGGTACCTCATAAAGCACAACAAACTTTGTCTATCATCCTCATTATCATTCTCATCATTATCACCTTCCCCACTCCAATTATAAATTCCAGAGGCTGACATTTAAAAATTCAGCAGTGACCATATACAGACACTCAATAAAGGTCAACTTATTTCCACTGAATGTCAGAATTCCATATTGGTCCTTAACTTATCTTTCTAACTTCTATTTTTGAACAGGACATTGTCGACTTGGGTCAGGTGCTAAATAACATCATCACTAACAACATATGTACTATTAGTCCAGTGCTTACAATGTGTCCCAAAGACAGGTATTGCACTTGACCCTAATATAACCCTATATGATTAACACTGAGATACCAATTTAAGATACAGATATTGGCTTATAAAGATTCTATAATTTTTCCGTGCTCATAGCAAAAATAAAATCAAGGTTCATACAACACTGGAGCATGTGCATGAAAATCTGTGCAAAATAGCATCTAGCTTTTATGTTAGACTTTCTTTAAAAAAATACTGTTATATCCTGGATCCTCAAAATAGCCCCATATGGTAGGTGGGGCAAGGGAAAAACTGAAGTTCATGGTTGTGGAATAATGTGTCTAGGGTTAGACAGCTAATAAGTGATATTGTTGGAACCAGAATTCAAAGCTCAGTGTTCAGTCCAAAATCTTTCCACTATTCCATCCTGTTTTCTCACTCAGCACACTTCTTTTCTTGGATGAGCACATGCCATCTTGTCACTCCCTTGTCTTAAAAAAAAATGGGTAAAAGATGAGAAACCTTTAGTGAACCTAGAATTTAAGGTTTTAAGTTTGGTGTTAGCAAAATGATTTGTATTTGCCTTCTCTGTTCCTATTTATGATACTAAAGAAAGACTAATTATGTTTTTGAGAGGCCAGAAGGGAATGTATTCCTAAACTTGAATGACTGAAATAAAACTAAAGTTTGTGTCTTACTTATATTTTCTCATACAAGTTCAGGAGCATCTGCAGTTTCTTGCAGCCACAAGAAAGAGGTTCAAGTTTATGTAGACCCCATTTCTTTTGACTGTAGAACAGCTTTAATCATAGCAATTGCAGTTACCATTTATTATCTGTTATGAATGTGCCAAGAAATACACAGAATGGAGCTAATTCTTTCAACAGCAATGAAAAGCAAATGTTATTATTCCCATTTCTAGATGAAAAAGAATGAGGTTTAGAAAAGTTAAGCAATTGCTCAAGGTCATTAAATGGCAAAGTCATGATTCAAATCCAAGTCAATCTGATTCCAAATTCTGATGTTCCTCCTTACTCTATGGCATTGCTTTCTATCTTCTATCTTTCTTTGGCTGATATAAGTACTTTAAATGTTAAACTCTGAGTCAAGCTGTAGGGGCTTTGGAGGGAAACAAACAAACAAACAACTCAAGCTCTAACTAAAAATACAAAACAAAAAACAAACCTGTGTTGATAAGAAGTCCAAGCAGGAATGAGTTATCAGCTACTTTGGGGTGGAGTTCTTTGCCACCTCACAGTGAATATTCATTTAGGCCTGCTGGGCTTAATGAAATGTGGTATTGTACATCCAAATGCCAATGTGCCTGCTGTGAGACCTTTCAAGCAAATCTTCTTTATTCTAGATCTCACTCATAAGCCAACAAAGCAGACATGATATGTAAATTACCTGGGGGTTGGATTCTGAAGAATTGATGTTGAGCCCAAGACACCCTGCCTAGAGCCCAGGTACTGACACTAAATATACGTTTGGGAGAATTCACCCCTCATGCAAATGTATTTGCATGCAGTTAACAATAAAAGGTTTCTTTTCTGCAGAAAGGTCATTTCTTTTTTTTCTTGAATTATTACTTTTGGTGCAATCTATGCAGCAAGAACTGTAGATCATTTTGAATGCAACTTCCTAAATATTTATCAGTTAGTAGAGAAAAGTATAAAATCAATTATCTGATAGTTCTCCTTCTTTATTTTTACAATTTCCCATTGAAGACAATATCGCTTTCCCTCTTTATGTAGGTAATACATAGGCAGTCTGGAGGACAGAGGGGGAACTTATTGCCTCTTTGCATCCAATCTTCTCAGTACCCTTTTTCAATTAGGCAGGTGGCATGTTAGAAACAGCATCTCATTTACTAGTCAATATGGTTACTGTGCCATGGCAGGCAGGCCCCCTTTCATCTCCAGAAAGCAACAGATCATTCAAGATAAAATCGATCTCATTTAAGGAAGAAAAGAAAGTGAATGAAGCATGGTGAGACAAATTCTTCCCGTGGGGAGCATCCAACAGGAAGTCCCAATTCTAGAGCTGCAGTTCAGGTTCTTGATAAGACCCAACAGAGCCTAGGCGAGCGGCTGAGTAGAAGTTTTGAACATCTAAATATTATTTGCACGCACCATTTGCATTCCTGCCCCCTTTTCATACATACCCATGGCTTTCCCGAGCCAATGCCTTTTGGCTGTTCACATGCAGAGTCCCTGTTGCTTTACAAAGCATTCTATATACATGGACAAAAGGGAAGGACTAGTACTCCTCTGTTGTCTTGGTCTAAGGAAAGGTCTTTCGAAAACTGCACAAAGTGTTTCTGAAAATTAAATTGGGCTGTTAAGCATCTGCATTCCAAATGGCTCCCCAACTAATGAAAACACAATCACTTTCAACTTGAAATTAGGCTATGAGTAATGTATGTTCCCTTTTAACTTAGGGCCATATCAACTGTTGGGTTTGGTCCATGACTCACTTTGCATTCAGTTAACAATTCCTTCTTTGTGAAACTGCTGATCTCTGCTATAGCCTTCTACTGGTCCAGAAAGGGGGTGCCCCCTTTTCAAAGGTAATCTAAAGCAATCACTTCTGTTTCCTACTAACTTTGGCAGTTGACATGTACAATTTACTTACCAGAAAGTAAAAGGATATTTACACTTTTTCTTTTTTTTTTTTCTTTTCTTTTTTTTTTTTTAAGATTTTTATTGGGTAATTGGGGGGATGGGAACAGTGCTGGGGAATTAGGGGAAGGGGAACAGACAAGTTGCTGTCGTTTTGTTCTTCAATCTAGTTGTGGAGGACGCTGCTTCACTGGCCCAAGTTGGCACCATCATTGCGCTCTTCCCTGGTGAGGCAGATCAGTCGCCGGCTTCTGGACGGCCGCTCACTGCGGCTGCTGGCCGCTCACGCTGGCTGCTGGCTACATACGGTAGCCCATGGCAACCCACTGCCACAGGGACTGCAGCCTATGCCATCGCCAGCAACTCACGGCAGCCCAGCTCCAGGTTGAGCTGTTGTTCAGCATCTTAGCTGTAGAGGGCAGTGTCACTGGCCCTCATATGTGGGATCCGAACCGGGGCCCTCTGGCATCCCAAGCGAGTTCTTAACCATCGCGCCACTCGGCCGGCCCTACACTTTTTCTTAAAGCCAAGCTCTTTGAGTGAGATAGAAGAAACCCACATAAGTACAGCATTCAGAACAACATAAATGTCTTTAAACAAACAAACAAACAAATAACCATATAAATGATACCATCATTATCTTATCATTAAAATCCATAATGCTTTACATTTCAATTCTCTGAAAGTCAGTTTTACGAGGTTCAGTGTTTACGTTTCTAATCCTCATAATATCACGTACAGTGGGAATTACCTTACTCTAAACCTTTGAAGTCTTAGTCAAATCATTTAAAGCTTACTGGTGCCTGAGGATATTATGGTCACAAAACAATAACACTTTTAAGAAGAATGGTGGGGTTCAGAGAAATGGAGCTGAGTTGTGCATGTGAGCATGTGTGTTTTAGGGTGCGGGTGAGGGCAGAGAAGAAGGTGATGGACGGGGGTATCTGCTACCAAACTATGGGATCTGCCTACATATGGGATACGTCTACATGCCATGGAGGCTGGCATAGCCCCACAATACCCAAATATTAAAGTTTTCCAGAGCAACAGACTCTGGAACCTCACTAAATCAATATTTAAATTGGAAATTACTCTCACAGCCTCCTTCCATAAGATTGATTGTGCCAATGTTATGTTTCAGTCTCCTGGAATCTCAGACAAAGTCAGGGTAGAGGAAAGCTTTAGTTGCTGAAATCCCAAAATGTTTGGCTTTTATGCAAACAGTGCTCACTCATACTTTTCCAAAGATATACCCTAGAACTTTTAAGGACTGATCTGCATTGGTGGCTATGTAAGTATGGCGGTCTAACGGGACATGCATTCTGCTAGTTCGTCCACATGGCTTCATTGCTATTCTTACCCATGAGCAGTTACAGAGGTGTTAATTTACCAGGGAGAAGTGACACCTGACAGATGTAGTTTTCTCAGCCCCTGTTAGCTTTCAAGCTTAATGTCTCCTGTTGACATTTGCAACTCTCAAAGGTAGCAAAATATTAAAATAGTTGAAGCCTATCTGCCCACAACATTAAGAACCACATAAAGGAAACCAAATTAGGGATGGAGAATTCTATTCATTCATTCAAAAAACATTAATTGCATGCCCACTATAAACCAGCATTATGTCTGATATTCATTCAAGTTTACAGCAACGTATAAGCAAGACATTATCCCTGCCCTGAGACTGATTTCACATCAATGGTGGAGAACTTGAACAAATAACCAGGCACAATTATTTAATTACAACTTTGGTAGTGGTGATAAAGAAAAAGTTTAGAGGCTATAAGAATACTTAAGGGAGGTTTCAGGGATGCTTCCCTGAGGAAGTGACATTTCAATCGAGAAAGCTGGTATATATGAGAGTAAAATCTGTCCCCTCTTAATCAACTTGGCAAATAAAATCAGAGTGTGTTAAATTAATTTACAACCTGAAAGGTATATAGCTGAACACCCCCCCACACACACACACACACTGCAAATACCTAACATTTACACCCCGAAATGTGTTTCCTTATTATTTAAAACTGATGCCTGCCAAACCAATTCATAACCTTATATTTTAAGTAAAGTCCTTTACTACAAAAATGAAAGATTAAAGCAAAAGGGCAAGCAAAAAAGAAGGGAAAAAGGAAGAAGAAACAAAGAAAGGAAAGGAGGAAGGGAAGAAAGGCGGATGACAGTTTCAACATGGCTTCACAAACAACACAAAGAAGTTTATACCATTGCTGGCCACTGCGCTGGGTAGCAACATTGTGCTGCTCGGATAAAATTAAAAAATAAAAACAAACAAACAAACGAAAAAACGGGCTTTTCTTATTTTGATAATAAGGACATGCCCCAGGGTGGAGTTATTGAAATACTTGTTGAGTAAGAGGCTGGCACTACTGACAGATACCTAAGGAATTCTGGGCCAACCATCAGTGCTGAGATCAAGTAATATGTATATGCTGAAGATTTAGTTTTCCAACCATTTCAAGGCTTTAAACCTGGAGTTTGCATGTCATTTCTAACTACCTACATTCCATTATATGATCTTTGATTTATAGAGTATTTAAAAGCTCAGAGGGGAGAAATGGATTTTTTTTTTTAAGATTTTATTGGGGAATTGGGGGAGGGGAACAACGCTGGGGAATCGGGGGAAGGGGAACAGACAAGTTGCTGTTGTTTTGTTCTTCAGTCTAGTTGTGGAGGACGTTGCTTCTCTGGCTCAAGTTGGCACCATCATTGCACTCTTCCTGGGCAAGGCAGATCAGTCGCCGGCCTCTGGACAGCCACTCACTGCGGCTGCTGGCCGCTCCTGCTGGCTGCTGGCTACACACGGTAGCCCATGGCAACCCACTGCAACAGGAGCTGCAGCCTAGCCATCGCTGGCAACTCAGGCAGCCTAGCTCCAGGTTGAGCTGTTGTTCAGCATCTTAGCTGTAGTGGGCAGTGTCACTGGCCCTCATATCTGGGATCCGAACCGGGGCCCTCTGGCATCCCAAGCCAGCTCTTCACCAACGCACCACTCGGCCAGCCTGAGAAATGGACTTAAATCTGACCTCCACCATCTCACAGCTATGGTTTCTCAGACAAGTCACTTGACATCTCTCAGCCTCAGTTGTCTCAGCTGTGATATGAGGATGCTGCTTATCTCGTAGAATTGTTTTGAGTATTAAATGTGGTAATGCTTGTAATGCCTATGTGGTACTTTGCAAGGGTTCAAGTTTTAGGGTTCTTAGTGTGATGGTGCTGATGAAGGAGGAGGAGGAGGAGGAGGAGGAGGAGGAGGAGGAGAAGCCTATTGCAATGAAAGGGGTAAATTAAGATGTTTAATAACCCTGAGTCCTGAAAAGATGACTAGCCCCATCAATAAAATTAAAAATAAAATTTTACTCTTTTAATTAATGCTATTCATATTTATGCTGAAATTGAAACACTTCTTTCTGGATTTCTCTGATTGCAAAAGTTTGGGTATGTTTACCAAGAGGGTCTTTTCTCAATTTTTGGTGCTCATGTTTTGCTAGTTTTCAAAGCACATCCTTAGCTTGCCTCTCTGGCAATTCAACATTATCCAACATAAAGATTGGGAAACACTAAAAAAAACCAAACAATGAAGTAAGGTGACTTCTCTGATTAAAAACCATAGCAATGGAAGGATAGCTGTTATAGCCTCTTAATGAAGAATGATTTGGTTTCTTCAGTTCCATCTCTCCCTTTTACCCAGTCCTCTACTGCAAGTCCAGTGTATGTTGTGCTTGATTCAATTCAGCTTCTCCCAACTGTTTGCAACCCTCACCTAAGCCCATACCTCCTTGACATGCCACAAAACAGTGCCTACCCAGGTATGACCAGCCATTCAACCACTGAGCCCCACGAAAGTCATATGGATCAATTTCCTCTCCTGGTTTCTGATTATTGATCCATTTTCTTGGCACTCATAAGGTACCTCCTACTAGTGGGCCATCATTTCTAGTAAGCCCCGAGTTAGCAACTACCTTAAATAACCAGCATGGAACACCAGGAGCCAAGTCTGGGTCGACAGCAACTTTTCTCACCCTGATACAAGCCAATGGCTCCGCAGCTTTTCTGGGTTGAAGAGATGAAGAGCATAGATGACTGTAGGAAGAGGGGAGGAGAAGACAAGCTTGATTGATTTGTTGAGGGGAGGTGTAACTGAGTATCCATGAGTTAAATATTCTTGACCTTATCCTCAACTTCCAAATTCAATCCAAGGAAAAACAAGCATTCTCTCATTTGCTCTTGCTCTTGCTCTCTCATTCTCTTTCTCCATATACACACACCACATATATGTATACACAATGTATATTATATTGCATTAAACTTCTTGCAATCTTGATAACAAATCAATTTGTGAGATTTAACTATAATAAATATGATTGCGTCTGACATTCTTTATCGGGGTAATTTTCTTTCACCTTTATTTTTTTGTTTTAACTGCACATTTCATATGAACATGGGAAAGTACGATAAAATCTATTAGGTTTAGTTTACTTATATATAAAATTGAGCTTTACAGTAGTATCTACCCCATAGAGATATTGTGAGATACCTAGACTCTTTCTTAACACAGCTAATAAAAGGGGAACCTAGGACCCACACCCATGTGGTCTGACTTCAGAGCAGAGAACGTGGTTAGCTCACTATAGTGAATACTCAATAAAAGTTGGCTATTATTATTACCAATTATTGTAACTATTGCATTCATAGTGGAAAAATTAGAAAATGCAGTTGAGCAAAGAAGAAAATTACCCACAATCTCTTTCATATAGGTAACAATTTTCAATATTTTGGCACTATCCTCCCAGACTTTTTTCTATACATTTTTTTCTCCAAAAGTAGTATCATATTATGCTTACTGTTTTAAATCTATTTTTATGTTTAACACATTGTTGATATTTTCTTCACATCAATAAATATTCTCAGGAGAGTTTATAGACTAAGAGAAAAATTTGTTGTAAGTAACTAGACAATCTGATATCTCTGATCAGGCCTCCCATCTCTGATAATGGTCTTAAATCCCATATTTCTTGTATTGTCGACGCCTTGCTAATAGCATCTGAGGCTTCCAGGCAAGTTCCTCAAGTCACTGACTCACCAAAGGACTTACTTGACAGAAGCCTCGGCAGACATGAAACCTTAGAAGCAGAAACAATTTCCTCTCAATCACACACAATATTAAGGTAGAAACAGTACTTCATAAAATATCATTACAGCACAGCAACCATGGATTTCACTAAGAAATGGCAATTTAGCTAACATCTGGAGCAAAACCCATATGGGAAATCCTCACGGATAGAAGACAAATAGCCACAGATGCCACAGAAATACAAAGGATAAGGAAGGAAGAGAACTAAACCTTATCAGGATACTTGGAAATACAACAATATAGTCAAGAGAACAACTCACTGGGGGTATAGGTCTACCGAAGTACCACAACACCCAGCATGCATCTCGCTATGAAAATGTAAATAAGAGGGACATTCATTCATTCATAGTTTTTGTTTGTTTGTTTTTTAAACACAGTTTTAGCCAGGTATTAAATTTGTACAGGTCCAAGTCCCCATCCACACGAATCTTATATCCCCACCGTGGTGCAGTTGTCCACCAAGGTTCGTCGATCTGATATGCCCTTCCTCATCCTCATCTACTCAGTTTACCAATCCCAGTCTTACTTCCCTGACAAACTCCAACCTGAGGAAGCAACCTGATCACCCTCTTCTCCTAAGATTTTTATGCATAGTTTGAGCATTTGGTTCAATATTTCAGAACTCACTTTTTTTCTGGGATAAATTAAAAAAAGAAGTTCCCAATATGTGGATTTTCTAGATAGTTAAAAAATTTTCCTAGTGACACCCCTTGAAGTCTTGAACAAGTTCCTTAACAACTACGAGCCTCAATTCTTTATATATAAAGTGTTAATAATACATACTTTGAAGTGTTCGTGTCAGAATTAAATACGATTATATATATATATATATATATATATATATATATATATGTATGTATGTATGGCAGCTATCATAGTCTGTCATACATAATAGTGGTTATTATTACTGGGTTGTCGGAAAAGTCATGACACTATTTTTGCAATGAAAAACAAAAAAAATACGTCATGACTTTTCTGACAACCCAGTAATTAATTAATTTGGATTTCCTAACTAGGGTCATTCATTACAAACATCTATTATTCTAATGGATTACATTAAAGTATTTTCTACACAGATGAAAGTGGCTTATTTCTCTTTATGTTAAATATCCAAAAATTGCTATGACTTCTTGAGCACACCTGAGCTCAAGAGGGTTTTCACATTTTTCCCCTCTATATCACAGTATCTTTTCAGTGGTCACTTAATTCCCCAGCTCTCTCTCCATACTTAATCAGCCTGGGTGGGGGAGGGTTACAGGCTGATCAATTAGATGATAAAATGTGTTGGAACTGTGTTAAAAGCAAGAGTAATAGAATGAAAGTAGCCCACATTTATGAGGCATTAATGTGCTAGCCACTATTAGAACCATTATTTCATTAAATCCTCAACATTAATTTTTGAACTGGGCCTTGCTCCTCATTTCCATTTTATAGTTCAAGCTGGGATATAAAGAGGTTAATTAATTAGTGAGTTTTATTCTCTATAGTGGATACAGTGAGCATTTAATAAATGCATGTTGATATCAGCTCTTCTATTTGTCTGTCTTTTTGTTTTTAAGAAAATCCTGGGGCAAAGAATTTTAAAAGATGGTCTTTTCTGCTTTCAGCTGACCGCACATGTCTTATGCCATCATTTCTCCCACCTCCATTTGATGCAACAATATACAGTTTTCTTTTTTTTTTTCCCAATTTAAGAATGAGTCTGGACACTAGTGAGATGTCCTTTGCTCAGTCTCTCTGTCAAGATCATTCCTCAGGAAGCAGAGCTGAACTCTGCACCCTGGAACTCCATCATCCCCCCAAAGAAGAAGTCCCTCATTAAAACAAGCTCCCTTATTTTTACTCATACGGTACTGTTGATACATGTGCTTCTTAGAGCTGAAGACCACAAGCTAAATTTTATCAACATGTGAGTGGTTTAGCTTCTGCTCTCCAGAGAATGAAATATAGAAAAATAGTTATGGGGAATTTAATTTCTTCAGTATCAGTATATCTCCTAGCCATACGTTCATCTAAGAGCCACACTGGTTGCTTAGGGATTAGGTTTGTGTATACATGGAAACTAGTATGTTTACTGAGATGCTTGAACCCGATGACAGAAAACCCCCAGCACAGCCAGAAATATGGTCACAGAGAAAAAGTAAAGAAAATACTGAGGTATCTCTCAGAGAGTCTGGTTTATTTGCTGATGAGTAGTAACAAAAGAAGGCACTATCAGAGAATGCAGGCACATAAGCAGTGTTTCTCAGCCAACAATCTAAAATTGCTTTTAACACAAAATCCCATCAGTTGCTTTAATTTCCCAGAGTTCCACTGTCCATACTGCCTCAGGAGAGAAACAGTCTCTACTGGACAGACACGTAAAGCCTAGGTCTGCATGCACTGTGTATTTACATTAAATTCAAAGATCCTCTAGGGAAATAACTGGGTCACTGACAAATGGTAGTGGCTTTGCAACACCTCAGCAACATTTGTTGCGGTCGTTAGTTATGACTACTCAGACCCGGATGTAAGAAGTGGAAAGGAGAGAGAAAAGGAAAGAAATTAAAACCTAGAGCCTACTATAAATCAGGCCATGTGCCAGGAAACACACACATATATCTCCAGAAAAGCAGGTATTATGATCCATTTTAAAGATCCATGTTACCAACAATCCACAGGTTCAGAGAAATTAATACCACAAGGACACTTCACTAGTAAATAGTGGAACAGGGGCTTGAACAGGTATCTCCTGGCTCTGATGTCTGTTATTCTTCCTATTTCCTCCCGGGAAACAAAATCATGAGGTGACTTTTGGGTAATTGGCATATATTAGGAGGTAGGTGCAAGACTGAAAGATGCAGACGAAAAAATTGAAGGTGTGAGGCTGGTATCAAAGGGACCACTCTTGGAATTAGGTAGAAACCATCATGGCTGCTTGAGGGAGATGGAAGATAGGGAATGCTAGGGAATACGAGCAGTAGGATCCGCACGATTAAAGAAAAATTGGCTGGAGGTACAGTGCATCCTATCCAGATGAGTAGGTAAAAGAAGAGCATCTTCAATTAGCAAACATATTTCAGCTGGCTAGAAGGGCTAATGGAAATCCAGCAACTGCTACGCCAGGTCTCTAACATCAAGGAGCATCCAGCTGCTAAGGAGGCTACATAGTAGAGTTCAGGCTTTGGGGTCCCCACTCCATTGCACAGCAGCTGTGAAATCATTACCTAACTTCACTGAGTTTCAATGTCCTCATTATAAAGTGGATATCACAATGCCATTCTTGAGAACTTGTTACCTCTTGAGATATATATTGAAACCTGGTTGCACCACGGGTGCCTAATATAGGATGATGATGGTGGTGCTGGCGGTTGTGGTTTTGGAATACAAATGGCTATTACTCTAGTAAAAGAGAAAAAATGATGAGAGGAGGGAAGTGATAAACTGAAATAAATAAGTATGCTTCTTTTTGTTGACATTCAGTTCTTGTAAGTCAAGTGGGTCATAACCCTGGCTGCATATGAGAGTCAGTCGGAAAACTTGTAAAAAAGGGGGATTGCAAATTGGTGAGGCTGTTATGGAAAAGAGTACGGAGGTTCCTCAAAAATTAAAAATAGAACTTCTTTATGACCCAGCAATGGACAACTGAATAAAGAAGATGTGGTACATATATACAATGGAATATTACTCCACCATAAAATAGAATGAAATCTTACCATTACTGACAACATGGATGGATGTAGAAGGTATTATGCTAAGCGAACTAAGTCAGACAGAGAAAGACAAATACCATATAATCTCACTTACATATGGAATCTAACAAAGTAAACGAACAAACAAAACAGAAACAGACAACAAACTGATGGTTGCCAGAGAGAGGAGAGTTGGAAAGGTAGGTGAAGGGGTTAGGAAGTACAAACTGACAGTTGTAAAATAGTCACAGGATGTAAAGCAAAGTATAGGGAATATAGTCAATAATATTGTAATAACTATGTATGGTGCCAGGTAGGTATTAGACTTATCGGGGGGATTGCTTCTTAAGTTACATAAATATCTAACCACTATGCTGAAAGTAATATAAGATTCAATGTCAAATAATTGAAATATTTAAAAAAGAAAGAAAACCTGTAAAAAAATGTATCAAATGCTTAGTCTCCGCCCATCTCCACAGAGATTCTGATTAATTATTCTGGGGAGGCACATAGACATCTGTTTTGTTTTTTGTTTTTTCTTTAACTCTTCAGTAAATCCAATGTGCACAAAGGACTGAGAAACACTGCTTAACAGGACAACTCTGCCCAAGGGTGACTCTCCCTCAAGGCTTCTCAGTCCTGGGTGAACCCATTTACTAGAGGTATGGGATGAAATAAAAAGCCATTTCCATATGGCCTGTGTTTTGCTTTTGGGTACTGGTAGTAGAGTATCAATCAGGTGGAGTCTGGAGTCATACAGCCCCTTTTTAATAATGGCTAGTGACTCCGTTTTTAATATATGTTTAGATCCTCTACAGTAAAGCACCATATCAGATTAGCCATTTCTTATAAGTAGCATGCTATGATTTTGAAGGAAGACACATTTTAGCAGAGATGTGACATTTGGAGTCCAAAGAAATGGATTCATGTTTAGTCATTCAGTTACTCAGTTCACCTCCATTCTACCAAATGCTAACACATACAGAGGTCCCATCCAGAACCTTCCCATTGGCTCCTCTGGGCCAGAGGCTGGGTGTATCCATGGTGGGCTGTCCATCTGTTTTGTTAGTTGAGGCAAACCAAGCAAACTGCCAGCTCTGGAGGCAGTGCCCTGATCATCACTAACAACCAGGCTCTGGGAGGTCCCACTCTGGGAGGAATGTAGATTGGATCCACTTGCTCCTCCAGTTTTAGCACAGCCCAAATGGGGTGTCCATCTCATTTTCAGATTATCAATCACATAGCAGAGGTGTGATCTAGGGATCCTGTTGGAAGGAGTATTGGTTTGAAGCTAGGCTTATTTTTAACAACTGTTCTTTATTTCCACTCTTTTACAAAATACAGGTGTTAGATGTTTAAGAATTTGTAAAACAGAGGCGGGGTGAAGGGGATACTAAATGGACAGGCTTTTGAGTGCCTGTTAGTTGAAAGGGTCAATTGCATATTACTCATTTAGTTCAAGGTGAAGCCTTTCAAATCTGCCTTGTTGTAAATAATATTTACTTCTTAGGTTTATAATGAAGACTGTGAATGTGAAGGAAAGAAATGTGAAAGTGTATGTAAAGCACTTAGCACAAAACGCGACTGCAAACTATACATATGATTAGTTTACAATTGCTTTTAAACAAATACTGAAAGTTTTACTTTTAAAACTTAACTCACATACAGACAACAGACTCAAGGAAAAGGAAGAATTTGGGAGCACTGACATGAAATAGATTCATCTGGTATAAAAGTTAAATAGCACTTGGCACCATTACTGACAATGCCACATGATCATAACAAAGCCACACAAAAAGTTTAAGTGGGGTCCATCCTGTGAATTTGAATGTGTCCTCCTTCAGAGAGAATCTGGTGATTCACATCCCTTCCTGCTAACACACACATGCAGCATGCCAGGTACCAACACAGATGCAACGCCCTGACTTCCAGCATCTTTTTTTTTTTTTTAAGATTTTTTTGGGAATTGGGGGAGGGGAACAGCATTGGGGAATCGGGGAAGGGGAACAGACAAGTTGCTGTCCTTTTGTTCTTTAGTCTAGTTGTGGAGGACATCGCTTCACTGGTCCATGTTGGTATTATGATCATTGCGCTCTTCCCAGGTGAGGCAGATTGGTCACGGGCCACTTGATGGCTGCTCACTGCAGCTCTTGGCAGCTCACGTCAGCTGCTAGCAGCTCACAATAGCTTATGGCGGCTCACTGCAGTTTCACTGCAGCCTACACTGTTGCCGGCGACTCACGGCAGCCAAGCTTAAGGTTGAGCTGTTGTTCACCATCTTAGCTATAGAGGGTGCAGCATCACTGGCCCTCATGTGGGATCCGAACCGGGGCCCTGTTGCTCACAGCTGGCACCCTAAGCAAACTCTTAACCAACGCGCCATTCAGCCAGCCCAAGCATCTTTTAATCTTGTGAGAGAGACAAGCTTACCAAGAAATGATGATGCAGTGCAAGAAAACAATGAGAAAGGTGAGTGGAAAGTAATGTGGGAGCTCAAGTAGAGAGGAACAAACTGTTTGGAAAAGAGAAAGCTTTGCAGAGATGGTGATTCATTTGGGAATTTGAAGGACAGATCGTTCACCAGAAAGAGAAGAAAGGGCGGGGACAAAATGTTAGGATGACCAAATGCATCACGTTTAATTCTTGCTCAGAGCCAATGTGGAAAGAAGGTTTCAAGGTCATTTATACTTATTACGAAGTTTTTAATATTTCCAACCTGAGGAAAAGCCCTGGAATGTGCTCTAGGAACTGTTTCATCAAAACGAGGTCACCAGTCTCACCTGTTGCTTACTGGTTGAACATATAGTCGTTAAATATCTATGTCAGGAACTGTGTGAAGGATGGGGGATGCAGTCAAAGAAACCGGAAGCATAGACTGTCTCCCTGGACCTTGAAATCCGCTGGAAAATTAGATGTTTAAAGAGCACTGGAGTGTTTGGAGGAAGCAGTGCAAGGTATTGAAAGTGTTCAATGGGTGAAGGGCATGAAACGCTTTTATATCTAACTTCATTGTGTCTCAAAAAATGCAAATGGCAATTATTATCTTATCTACTTATTAGGATGATTGGTATAGGTTATAACACTTTGGAAACTGTAAAAATATATAAATATAAGGTGGGAGTATTATTGTTATCACTCTCCTTATTCACTTAAATTTATTTAAAATTGTCAACAATTTAGATTTTTTCCCCTAAATATAGACAGATATTTATCAATGGAAAACTGTGTCTTGAAATATCATTCCATCCACAAGAAATATTTAGCACCAACTATTTACATTGTTTGTGAGAAATCAGTATAATGATTATGCTTAGTGTCGTCTAGTTATCTGCTTTTAGAAAAAACAAAAATAAAAACATAGAGCTACCTGCTCTACAGTATGCCCCCACTCATGGAGAGTGAGGACAGAATTCAAAGATTCCTACTTTATGTTCTAAAGCGTACAGCTTATCGATGAATTCTCCACTAAAGCCAGAGGAAACTGAAAACATAAAGGGTAAAAACAGTCCTAACCTAGGAAACAAAAACTGATACAGAGTCTAGTCCTAGGCCTCTTTGAGCTCGGAGGTGGTAGAGCAAAGGGGCAGAGCCACCAGATGCCAGAGCCAGTCTGTCTGACAGTACACACCTTGCCTTCACTGCTTATTAACCACGTGATCTTGGGTCACTCAGAAATTGTCTGTACTCATCTTTGCTGATTCCCAAAGTTGGAGTGATAATAGTACTTACTTTGAGAGGTTTTGGAAAGATTCGATGAGTTGTTACAGGCAAAGCTTTTAGAGTAGTGCCCAGTACATGATAAGTGCTCACATAATATCATCTATCATTATTACTCTTAACTACTATGATTAATCTTAAATTTACACCTCTCTTAATGGGGGGAGGGAACTTAGAGAAAGTGAAACTAGCTCAAAGCTCTTATGTTTCTTTCTGGTTGGAGATGGCGGAATGCTGGGTGAACTGCAATCAGACATCCACAAACCTGCCTTTCCCTCCTATTAAAGGAACAATTTCATCAATTTCAGACTTTCTTCTACCTGAAAATAAAAAAATCTCCTTTTTCTAACATAATCACAGCAATGTATCTGTCCAAAATCCTCCCCAGCCTTTCCCAATGTTTCCTTTTCACCTGAGGTTCCCTGCTCGAGAATAGAGGCATGTAGGTTACTACTCAGGTTAGCAAAATTCCAGAGTTAAAAATGACTTGATGGCAGAAATTCAATATCACATTTATTTTTCATTTCCAGTCATTATTTCTTCCACTTCCTGGAAGGTTAGGATGGGGATGCTGCCTTATATTTGGATTATAGAGCATCTATAGATTTCGTATATTTGGAAATACATGATAGTCCAATCTTGCAAATTTAATAAAAGTCAAAGTAGAAAAAAAAAGACTCAAGCCTCATCATATTATTTTTCAGTCCTTTGCAAAGCAGTCATATATATGTATATTTGATATATCTAAGCAGAGCTCACTTTGGCTGAAGTGTCCAATCAAATTAGAAAGTGCCTTGAAGAAGGTGCTGCAAATGTAACCTCATGCAATTAAGGGAAGAGAAAGGAAAGGAAATGAAATCTTGGCCAGATCATTTGTTTTCCCATAGATTATCTTTCCAAATGTGGACCAGGAGGAGCAATTTTTATGCTGACCTTGGAAAATTACTGCAGCAAATTGTATGTGAAACATGGATTTAGAAACTTTGAAACCAGTGCACTTGGAGAATGTGAAGTTACATTCTAGAATAAAGAATGAGTTCTGTACATGAGTGAATATTAAGTCTTAACAAAGCACTTTCAAGCCCGATTGTTATAAAAGGGTGATATTTAAGCTTTTTAGGCCACTGACCCTATTTCTAAGCTCCTAAGCTATTAATCATTTTCTATCCTCTTTAGATTTTAGAGCAGGCCACAGAATGGTAATGAAAACCTTCTTTTAAGAAAAAATTGGACTGATCATATTTGTGGAATGTCCCGGGAGTCACGTGAATACTCATATCTCCTAGAGTGAGGCTCCCATATTGAAAGTAAAGATGAGGTCACAATCTATATTTCTATTGTTCCCTCCCCCACCCCTGAGGTTCCACAGTCCTTCTCTGGTACTTTGTGATAAGAGACTCACCCACAGAGCTAGCAGAGATGGATTATCTGTGAGCTTTATGGATAAAGAGCAAGAGCAGGTAAACTGCAACTTGGGGGCCAGATCCTGCTTACCTTCTGTGTTTGTAAATATTTGTTGGAACAGAGCCACACTATTTATCTATTGTCAATGACTGCTTTTGTCCTACAGCAGAAGACTTGAGTAGTTGTCTCAGAGATGTTCTGGCCTACAAAGTCAAAAATACTTATCTGAACCTGTACAGAAAAAGTTTGTTGACCTTTGGTATAGAGGAAAAAACAGTGGGTTAAAAAGTAGGTAAGAAAATGACATTTCTGAGGGTGTTATCTGTTTATCACTGCAGTCATCAGAAATCTATAGTAATTCTCTTTTTATAAATAGAAATGTTCATGGATTTTCTATATTATTTCTCACCTTGGGATATTGTTTCTGAAACTAATTACCAGGGTGAGCTCCAATACTTCTTCCTTCAAGGTCCTCAGCTCAGTCATATTCTATTGTCAAAAGCCTTCTTCAATGCCTGCAAATGGATCTGACCACTCCTTTCTATGCATTTCACCTATTTATTTACATGTCTGCCCTTCCCCCAACTTGTAAACGCCTCCAAACTAAGCTGAGTGTCTTAATCATCTTTGTATCTCATCTCTTAATTACTGACTGGTATTCACTGCAAGTTTGTTGAAGTTAGCTGAAAAAGAAAAAGTGATTAGAAATATTAAGAAATTAACTTGCTCAAGGTCACACAGTCAGAATGTGACAAAGCTGGGATTTGAACCTAGATCTGAAAACAAGTCCAAATGTTCTTTCCATTTATTTTACTGCATCTGGTCAGGAGACTGGAGTTTTCGTTTTGACTCTGCTTTTTGATAATATAGATTCTAGTGTCTTTATCTGTAAAATAAGGTTGTTGCACTGTGAAATATTTTTCAAGACCTCTTCTCTAACATTTGATGTGCTCTAAGATAATCATTTCATTAAATCATCACAGACATTACTAAAAGAAATAATTATAGCAAATGGCTATTTTGTGGATCATGTCAGAGCTAAAAATGCCACTTAAAGTCATCAAATGAAAACACCATCTCCAAGAAGGGACCAATCACCTCCCTGATAGGTGTCTGATAATCAGTTTTGAATGATAACAAGGTCCCACCTAGCTGTGCACAGGGCAGAGGCTGGGTAGTCATTGGTTAGGGTGCTCCTGAAGAAATACTTCATTGAGGTGGTGTAGGAAAGGGGTGGATTGAATAACATCTTAGGTATGTCCCACCCTTGAGAATATTAAGATGCGTAACTAATTCTTTACTGATATGTCTATCATGTCCACAAAATAAGCCTTCCTTGGAATTGTCATGTGTGCATGCCATTACTGAATAGTTCTACTTTTTTTTTTTTTTTTCTTTTTAGGTGAGCCATCCTGGCAACTCTGCTGGGGCTGGGAATAGAACCGCTGTTGCTCAGAGCTCGCACTCTTGAGCGAGCTCTTAACCAACTGAGCCACTCAGCCGGCCCTTGAATAGTTCTACTTTTAATTGCTATAAATCCACCAACAGCTCCCTCCAGTTACTTCTGAAATTTGATGTCTGGATTAGCTGCTAGAGCAGCGGTTCTCAACCTGTGGGTCGCGACCCCTTTGGGAGTAGAATGACCCTTTCACAGGGGTCGCCTAAGACCATTGGAAAACAAAAAGATATTTATATTATGATTCATAACAGTAGCAAAATTACAGTTATAGAGTAGCAATGAAAATAATTTTATGGTTGGGGGTCACCACAACATGAGGAACTGTATTAAGGGGTTGTGGCATTAGGAAGGTTGAGAACCGCTGCTCTAGAGGAACAAGAAATCAATCAAATTAATGGGAAATAGTAGGTGAAAGGTATTTTAGATTGGCTAACATCCACTTTCTACCTTCTCCCTTGACTATCTCCACTATGGAGTCCGGAAAAGATAAATATTTCATGTGCATTTCTCACCTTTCTTTCTAGAAAGGGTGGCGATATGATTGAATCCTTGCCAATGAGCTGAAAGCAGAAGTCTGCGGGTGGGGTGGAAAAAAATCTGCAAGAGCTGCAGTGGCCATGACAAATAGGAGAGACATTATTGGTGCCTTTGTGCCGCCCTTCCACCATTCTGTGTGGAAATAGCGCACAATGCCCAAAGATATAGAGGACATCTTACAATAATGACAAGAAAGCAAAGTTTGCAGAGATGTCAACTCTGATATTATAGCAGCTTACCTCCTTGATAAACTTCATATGTGAGAAAAGTATCCTCTTTTTGTTGGTCACTATTCAGTACATTGCTCCTTGCAGCCTAGATCATTCCTATCTGATGCAGATTCTGTAGGGTTTATGAGACTCTGGAGCCAGACACCCCTGGGTTTGAATCCCCATTTTGACATTGTGTGACCTTAGGTAAGTAATCACAGCTCTCTAAGATACAGTATCTTCATCTAAACAATAGAAATAACAATAGCACTCAAAGGCTTGCTATGTGGATCAAAACAGAAAACAGAGGCCAAAGCATTATGGAAAGCATGTGACACATAGTATGTGCTCAACAAGTATCATAAGGTGCTGTCACTGTTAGTAATAGTTGCCGTATTTGTGCCATGTGCCAAACATTGTACATAATGAGGTAAATAATTCTGTATGTTTTCTCCTAAAAAAAAAATTAAGTAGGCATAATTACATCCATTTAAAGGGTGAGAAAACTGAAGCTCAGAGAGGTTACGTAATTTGCCAAAGATCAGGCAGGTAGGGAAAGAAAGAACTGGGATTTTATCCCATCCCTCACTCTAAATCCTACACTTTCTCTTCCATGTCTGTGTTTTTCTTCCATCCAAGGTACTACATAGGGTGTTCCTAGTTATGCTAGGGAGAGTGAGATTTAGAAAACTCTGGGATAATGTTGACTCAGATTTGTTTAATGAAGATTTTCTCAGAATCTATACTATGCTTATGCAAGTAGCACATCAAGAGGGAGTCCTAATAACGAGTGTTTCCCATTTTTCATGACACACACAGTGTTACAAGTTGGATCGTGTCCCCCTCAAACAGATCTGTTGAAGTACTAACCCCCAGTACTTTAGAATGTGACTTTATTTGGAAGCAGTGTCTGTAAAGTAGTCAAGTTGAGGTGAGGTAATTAATATGGGCTGTAATCCCATATGACTGGTATTCTGATAAACAAGGAAAATTTAGACACAGATACAGACACACACACACAGAGAGATGATGTCATGTAAAGGTAAAGGCAGAGGTCAGGGGGATGTATTTACAAGCCAAGTAATGCCAAAGATTGCCAGAAAATCACCGTTAGCTTGGAAAGAAATATGGAAAAGATTCTCCTTTACAGCCCTTGGAAGGAAGAAACGCAGAAGACACCCTGGACTTCAAGCCTCCAGAGCTATGAAATGATAAATTATTGTTGCTTAAGCCACTTAGTTTGTTATATTTTGTTATGGCAGTCCTAACAAATTAATATATATGACAAGACAGTTTTTGGAAAAAGCTCCTTGATTATATTACCTCCCATTTTCTTGTCCAGGTTGGCCAACCCAAGTTCCTTTAACCATTCTTCGCGTAGTATGAGCTAAATGCATGAGCTCACTGTAAACGTCAAATTACTAATATATAAGCAAAATCTTCACCTTATAAATAAAGCCAGAATCAGGATATTGGAGACAGAATACTGATTGATCATAAAATAGTTTCCAAGGGAGTGGTGTATAAAGCAGGATGTATTATAGGCCCCCTTCTTTTTGATTCAAACTTTAATGACCAAATAAAGTTCTGGATATGTAAAGTTCTGGGGCATTACTTCCCATAAAGTATTTTTAAATGAAATTTTAAGAAGGTACCTTTTTTTATATATATTTCATTTCAATCCTTTGGAAAATTCTCTGCATACTCAGATTTAATTAGGAAAAAAAAAACCTGCTGCTGAAAAACTGTCATAAGAAATATATAAACTTATGATATCTATATTGTGAGTGATACTCCCTTAGATGTGGAGCTCTTGCACAGTTGACAACCTGCACAACTAGGCATGGCAGCTCTAACATGGCCCACACTACAATGACCATAAATACAGGTATCCTCCATAGAAGTAAACCTGGTTTCATCTTCATGAATTACAAGCCTTAATTAACAAAAGGCCCTATTATGTAACTGCTGTAGAAGAAAGTATTCATATTGACAAATATAAGCCAATGTGGTCACCTTTGGCAGAGATCCCCTGCGGTTTAATTGATTGGGAGCTATACACAATGTCTTCGCATTTATTTAACCAGGTATGAATATCCTAGTCCATTATCTCAATGGGTATACCAGGTAGTTGTTTTATTAAAGGAACTTTAAATTTTATGGGTGCTTTAAATATATATATATATATATATATATATATATATATATATATATATTGCTAAGATAGAGCTTTGATTATTCAGGCTTTTAAAAAAACAGTCTAAAATTACTAGGGTCATGCTCTTCAACAGTCTTTTAACCTGAAAAGGTTCATGACTGTGTTCCAGGGGCTTCCTAAACCTCTTGAAATTACATGGAAATGCACACATGTCTGTGCACACTAGCATTTCTCCAAGGATGGACTCCATAGCTTTCATCAGATATGCAAAGGGGTATGTGTCACAAAATAGGCTAAAAACCACTGTTCTATAAGGTAGTATCTTGAGGCCTTGCTCACTCATATCTCCGTGGGAGAGTCCCCCTAAGTGGTCTTCCATTCAGGTCCGTGTCAAGATGGGGTTCCTAAACCCTCCGATCCAACGACACCAGACAAGATTGACCGAGATGCTGCATGCGGAACATTTCATACAGAGTCTAGCATACAGTAATTATTTAGTAAATGTCCCCTAGTGTTATTATGCCTAGTTTGACTGGTGCCTAAGGAATTGTAACCATACAATTTTACAATTTTAACCAACCATACAAAATACCTGTACTGCAGGTGTAATTTCCCATTCAGTTCCATCTCATACTTATCAAAGTTTCATTAAACAAAACGATATTTATGGAATAATTTGCTCTTTATCTGGTCAACTAAATACTCTAAAATCTATTTATAAGCTAATCAAGGGCATCAGTGAGCAATATACCTGGACCAAGTCAATGTTTTCCTATTCCCATCCCACCTCCTTCTCAATACAAGAAATTGCTTTCAGAGAGTCAGGCTTTGGCCTCAGCCCATCTACATCTATTAAAGGATTTTATTATTTTAAGTCCTAGAGATTTCATTATTGTATTTATTATAAAAGTATTTGTGCGGGCTCTGTACACTCCACTCTACAGAGTTCTTTCTGTGAGCAGCAACAGGAAATGTCTCTAGTTCCAGGAAAAATGACATTTCTCCAGGAAGAGAAAAAAAATTGTTTCAAATCTTAGGACATTATAACTAAAAACCATTATCATTTTTTCCCTTTTTATAGGCTGCTAAAAGACCCAGAGTCAGGTTTTTTATTTACTTGGAGCAAATATAGAGAACCCCCATGGAATACATTCTTACATACAATGTTACCGATGACATCAACTATTTTAAACCCACATTCCTGTTTATTTCTTTTCATTTTATTTGTATTTTACTCTATTGTATTATATTCAGGCTTATAAACCAATTCCAAATCCTTCTCCAGTGAGAGGAGTGTGTATATAAATTATTGCATATAATATATGCAATAAATAATGCATGGAACTTATCTACTATGGCAAAGTAACTAACCTCTCTGAACTTCCTTTTAAACTTAAAAAGGCTTACGTTACATACTTCATGGAACTGTAATGTGTATAATAACATTTGATTTACTGGCATTTTAAATGGAGAGTCTGGAACAGAGTGGGTACTCATCAGTATTTGTTCCTTTGCTGTCCTTCTAAAGAACTTACCATTTTGATAAATTAGCAGTCAGCAGAAATATTAATTTGCCAGTAACCCTAGGAAAGTGGTGATTCTGGTTCTTGGCATGAGGTGAACACTTAAAAGGGCCTTGCCTCAGCAGATTCAGGTTGAAACACTAATTAGAACAGACTGTTACGATGGGGCAGGAATAAAACGGACATACTGTGCTCCGTATATAAATTCATACAGTAATTAAAACATGGCCATTGTTCTCAATAATGACAGCTCTTGGACAGGATGGTTTTAAGGCTGAAATATTAGGATTGCTCGATTCAGAAGAAGTTTTATCAAACAAGTTGCTTGAGACAGATAGTACACATGTTCATGCCTGAGTTTCACATCTCCCTGTAGACTTTACCTTTGGAAGGATATGTCGATTCATAGGATCTTTTTAAGCAAATGAGGCAATGTGGTCTGAGAAAGATGGAAGCGGGGGTTCCACCAAACTAAAGAAAAACCTTTATTTTTCTATGGTATAAAGTCAACGTGCTTTTCTTCCATTTTAAAAAGCTCCAAACTAGAAGTCCTTGATTTCAATCACAGCTCTGCCATCCTGTAGCTCAGGCACCTTGAGATAGATAGGGAGTTTCATAATATACACACCCCACAGGGTAGCTGTGAAGATTAAATGAGGTAATAGATATCAAGCACTTGGCAAAATGTGTGGCATATAGTACTCAAGTGACTCCATGTGTAAAAGGAGGGAAGAACAGAAAAATAAACCATATCGTGAAGCCAAGTGAAATAATGAAGTTGATTTGGCAATTTGGTAATGTATCAACTTGGCTAGACTGAACTACATTTCCCAGAGTTCCCATTCCTGTCTATTTCCTGTTGGGAGTGAGCTGCAGGAGAGTTTCCCCTGGGAGATTTAGAGTGCAAGTGAAACAGTAGCCATTTTTTAATAATAACCCACAAATCTGCTGGCTCCCTTCATTGGCATAGGCAGCAGCTAGACCAACACATTAAGATATTTTTAAGGTCTTACCATAACTTTGTGGTAATAGTTTTCAGATATTCCTGAAATGCCGGGAAGGGGTAATATTCCACCTGGCAACTGTTCGTTAAAACACATTATGTGGAACTTTATGAAAGAGAAAGGCAAAGGATTTCTAAAACTGACTAGCAAATAGTAGGTTCTCAAAAACAATTTTTCTTTCAGGGATGGCTAAAGAGAAAATACAGAGGAATTGCACTCCTTTCTTCCATACCTGGAATCCTACCCTCTTCCTTATAAAACACACTGTTCCTTCTTGTTTCAGAATATTTAAGTTCTCCCATTATACTAGATATTTTCCATGGGCATTTAAATGTGCTCAAATCACTGTCCCATCTGTAAAAATAATTCTTTCTCCAGCTATCATTATGTTTCCCTCCTTCAATTTACAATCAAATTTCTCAAAAAGAATCATCTCTACTCTTTGCATTTTGTCAGCTCACACTTGCATCTCAATTTACTTCGAACTGGTTTCTACCATTTGTTTGAAGGCTTTTGAAGGTTTCCATGGCATCTAAATATAATGGACAGTTTTAGGATTTATTTAGCAATACAATTTGAAAGCCTTAGAGATAGCTCACACTTTGAATATCCCAAACTGAACTCACATTTTTTTTCCCTAAACCTAGTCTTCCCCCAGTGTTTCTTATCTCTGTGAACAGCACTGGTAGTCCCTTAGCTGCACAAACCAGAAATCTGAGGGAGGGAGGAAGAAAAAAAAAATCCCTTGTATCCATTTCTTGGCCTACACAATGGTTTCTAATCAAAATTAAAGGCCTCTTCGTCTATGGGCCATATTTCTTTCTCTCCAGACCATGGCTTTTACTTTTCTTCCAAACCAATCTCCACACAGCAGCTATAGTTTTATGAAATACGATATGCTTAATAACTTTCAAATGGCAACTATTGCTCTTTGAGTAAAGTCTCAAATCTTTAATACACATCCTCAGGGTTGTGTAGGATATGTTTCTGTCTCTGTTTCTCTCTTCTTGGCTCTTGTTTTCCTGCCACTCTGGCCATGTTCCTTCCCACCTCAGAAAGCTTGCAAAGGCTGACTCCTCTGTAACATCTTTTCTTCCAGACCCTTATCCTTCAGTTTACCTAAGCAACTCCCACTGATCCTTTAGCTCTCATATATAACTTCTGCTAAATCTAAATCAACCTTCCTGATAAGCCAGACATCCCTGATATAAGAGTCCCCTAGCACTCATAGCACTTCTTTGTGGCACTTATCACAATGCTAAAAAATTAAATGCTCAAATAGAACTTCCAACGGGTCAATTATATAAATGTGTCCAGCCTGTCCCCTACTATATTCTTAGCATATAGTGCAATGTAAGCTCTCACTGCATTTTTGAATTAATGGAAGCTCTGATTTGATCATTATTTTAATTCCTTAATAAAGTAT
Organism: Hipposideros armiger; assembly: GCF_001890085.2. Lineage (NCBI taxonomy): Eukaryota > Metazoa > Chordata > Mammalia > Chiroptera > Hipposideridae > Hipposideros > Hipposideros armiger. Next base: position 3,504,937 of record NW_017731429.1, on the reverse strand, counting down.
TTAAATATAAATGTTTTCTTCTTTACTATATGGGTAAAATAGCATAACATCACATAAAATCCCAAGTACAAAAAATGCATTAAAGTGGAAAATTTTAGTAGCCAAGTCTGCATTAAAATCAAGTACCCAATGCAGGGCTGGCCGAGTGGCGCGATGGTTAAGAACTGGCTTGGGAAGACAGAGGGCCCTGGTTCGGATCCCACATATGAGGGCCAGTGACACTGCCCTCCACAGCTAAGATGCTGAACAACAGCTCAACCTGGAGCTGGGC
>NW_017731429.1:3475299-3504546 GCF_001890085.2 Hipposideros armiger | reverse complement strand
AGCAACGTCCTCCACAACTAGACTGAAGAACAAAAGGACAGCAACTTGTCTGTTCCCCTTCCCCCAATTCCCCAGCACTGTTCCCATCCCCCTAATTCACCAATAAAAATCTTAAAAAATAAAGTACCCAGTGCATTAGAGACATTCAATTAAACATTTGTCAGGAATGTGGATCAAAAAGTTATATTAGACTGTTTACTTATAATCTTTTAAGCAATGCATTAGCATTAGTAAATTTAAACTCAAATCATACTTGCTTGCATACTTGTCTTTTTCGTCCTAAGTTTATCTTTATTTCCTTAATTTTGAGAAGGAAATGCAGTTTTTTTCTCAAGGCATTTTCTTCCTGGCAGAATAACTGCTTCCAGTATGAGAAAAATGCTATTTGCTAGAAATATATTAAAAAAAGATTTCTTATGAAAGTGAATAAACTGTGGAAAATTGCTCACACTGACACCTTAGAAGTGTTGTCTATAGAAAACAAGGAGCAGAGAATTGAGTTCCAGACCTTAAAACCAAACTGTCAATGCCCAAATTTACCACATCATGTCATGTCACCCACCCCTGCATCCCAGAGTCAGCCCCAGGAGCCAGAAGCACCTGCCATCAACTGGAAAGGTTCTGGACCCTTCTGAAAAGTTCCACTCCCACCAACTTCACTGAAGCTGGTGATTATACAATTGGGTTCCTATATCAGTGTGATTCAAATGGGGCTTTACTTTCTTTTCCTCCTTTTAACAAACAATTTTGGGGCATGTGTTATATAGCAAGCATGAATTCTGCCCTGTGCAAGGTAATGTTTTATGGGAATGAGTGATGCAATATTGTGATTTATAAGAAATATAAATTATGTGGTCATTCAGATGGCCAAAATATATTTCTCAATATATATTTGGTCTTCATGAATACTTCCTGGCTCACAGCACCCAAATATACTTTGGGATTTCCAAATGATGAGAGCAACAATGATGTCTCTTGTTATGTTAATGAGGTGACTTTTGGACCCCACCCAAGGGGGCCATTTGCCAGAAGGAGCTTTTAGTTTCACCCTCTGATTTCCAAGGAGGGGAAAGGGCATTAAGGTTGAATCAATGCCAATAACTTAGTCAATTATGACTACATAACAAAACCGCCATAAAACACCCCAAAGGACAGCTTTTGGTCCTTTTTGGAGAGCTTCCATGTTGGGGTGCTAGAAGGTTTCCACATGTTACCATGCTGGGCCCCAAACTCCACGAGGACAGAAGCTCTTTTGTTTGAGATTTCACTCTGTGTATCTCTTCATCTGGCTATTGATTCCTATTTTTTCATGTCCTTTGTAACAAATCAATAATCTAGTGAGTAAGCGGATTTCCTTGAGTTCTGTAAGCTGTTCTAGCAAATTAATTTAACTCAAGGAGGGGGTCATGGGAACTTCTGATTTATAGCCAGTGGGTCAGAAGCACAGGTAACAACCTGGACTTGCAACTAGTGTCTAAAGGAAATAACAATCTTATGGAACCCGTGGAACCTGATTCTACCTCCGGGTTGATGGCATCAAAATTAAGTTAAATTCTCGGACCCTGTTGGTGTACAAGAATTGCTTGGTGGTGTGTGTGGGGAAAACCCACATCAGAAACTGGCTCTCAGAACAGCAATTTGAGTGATAAATACTGAGGCCCTGCTTTAGCTCCTAGTCTATAGGGTCACCTGGCAAATAGGACAAGATAAGATGATTCAAGCATGAGGAAGATGCCCTGGCCACAGAGTAGCTTGACCTGCAAAATCTTGGAGGTGATGACAGTTGTGCTAGGATTCGAAGGACAAGTGAGTGAGCCAGGTGATGTAGGAGCACAGTAAGGGAGAGAAGAGGTGTTACCACAGTGGTGGTAACTTTAGAGGCTTACTAGTTTAATGGGAGCATGGGAGAAGATAGGATAAAGAAACAGAGAAAAAGGTCACAAAGGGTCCTTTTCCTGAAGCCACGCCATTTTGAAGCAAATGTGACCCTTTATGAAAATCATCCTGGGGGATGATTAGAAGAGTTAGGTGGGGTGCCCTCAAGGGGAAGAACATGACTCTCACGCTGTTTCCTCAGCATCTTGCACAGCGTCCCACACTAAGTCAGTGTTTGATAAATGTACTCGTAGATGGAATACTGTTTCTGAATGAGATCAGTTAGAAGCCTGTTGCGCTGAGGTATCACTAAGTCAGCACTCAGCTCTCTATGCCTCAAGCGAGAGTTCAGATCATCTTCAAAGAGAAGGGCAATGTGGGTAGGAGGAGATGCATGGGGCACTGAAGACCAGTTAGTGGAGGCAAAATCAGAGGGTAAGGACATTGAAATAGGTGAGTGAGGGCACCTGAGACACATGTTTCAGACTCAGTAATTTTTCTACAGACAGTTACTCCCCTATCCAAACCATGTCAATTTCTAAAGCAGGAAACTAATTACCATAAATGCACATAATAAAGACAGGCTTTTTAGGCACTGCATGGGCTGTTTTCAGGCCTATATTCATTCACAAATATTTACTGAGCGTCACTGATGTGAGGCACTGTTCTAGGCCCTGCTGATACAGCCCCAGTCATGGTGCTTGTGTCAGCAAGTAAACAGAATAAATAAGGGGAAAAATAGTGTATGGCACACTTCCAAGACAAGAGAGAGAAGTACATAATTGTCAAGAGCATGACATGTGGAATCAAGACTGCCTGGTCCTGCATCCTTACTTAACCACTTTACCGTGGCTGTGTGACCCGGGGTGAGTTACCTCACTGCCCTGTCTCATTCCCTTACCTGTAAAGTGTGGTTAATAGTAATTATCTCCCTCTTTGGGTTATACAGAGTATTAAATGAGTTAACAAGGGTAAAGACTCTAGAAGACAGCCCGGCAAATAGTAAATAAAAGTAGTAAATATTATTGTGGTTTTCTTATAACAATTAGCAGTATCAGTAAGTGCCACGAAGAAAACTCAAAGCAGGCTCAAGGAGAAGAGAAGCAGACAATTCCAGGGTAGGAAATGGGAATGGGAGAAGGTAATTTAGACAAAGGGCTCAGAAAAAGTAGTTCCGAGGAGATGGCATTTCAGACAAAGGCCTAAAAGGAATGAGACAGAGAATCATGTGACTACGTGGAGGGAGAATTCCAGACAGAGAAGGGCAAGCACAGAATGAAGAAGGGCCATTGGGTGGCACAAGCTTGTCGGGATTAAACAATAGTAAAAAAATAAGTAAATGAATTAAAACTGCTGTGCCTAGGAATGGGTGAGCGAGTCAGAGAATGAGCTGAGCAGTAGGAGCTGTGAGAAAGGCTAACTCATTTGGGGCCTCATGGGCCCCTGGAAAGATTTTAGATTTTTTTCGAGACTGAGAGAAAGCTACCAGGGGGCTGTGAGCAGATTACAGCATAATCTAGACATCTTTTTTGAAAGATCACTCCGAATACACATAGACTACAAATAAGGGCAGTAGCAGGCAATGGCTGTTGTACATTTAAATCCAGACATCAAGCATGTGAGTGAGATATGAATGAATGTTCCTATTTTACAGTGAAGAGCAGGAGACTCTGAAACAATGCATCAAGAGGCACACTAGTGTTTAGACTCCAAGTCCATGTGTGTTTTCCACTCTGAGAAAAGCCTTCCTGGGTTTTCCTGATTGGGTCAGATTGTCCATCACTTGTCACTGCAGCATGTTCCTCCCTTTCATAGCACCTGTCAGTTTGATGTCATATAAGTTGGATGATTACTTGTTCCATGTCTAAGAGCAGTGGTGGTGCTTACTAATGTCCCCTCGGGGTCTAACTGGCACATATAGCAGGTGCACAGGAATTATCTGTGGGATGAATGAATGAATTAATGAATGAATGAATTATACTGCTAAAGTTAAGGAGCAGAATGAGACATATGTTAATAAATATGGTAATAACATGAACAAGAAATTAACTTTAACAGAGTAACACTGTACAGGAGTGTCTGTTGTTTTCTCTGAATCTTGGCATTAGCTTTTAAATGATTATTAGTAAAAATAAGAAAATATTCCTTCATCAAGACAAATAAAATCTCTGATTGAAAATTATTTTCTTAAAAAATCAGAGCCTTAAACAAAACAGTGCAGATCTTTCCCCAAACTTCTTAATGTATAGGAGCATTATGTTAATGATTTTCTCACAGTTCAGACCTTGGTATGTCTACAGACTTGGAAACAGGCAAATGAAATAAAACAAATTCTAAATATTACTATTATAATATTAGCAACAATTGCTCCTATTTGCATAGTGCTTTCCAATCTATAAATACCTGTTGCATACACTATCTTATTGTTCATTCAGCAGGCGCTCTACATTTCATCCATCATTTAAACACACATACACTTTCTGGATCATTTCTGCAAAGATCTCCTTTGCAGTGGCCTTGATAAAAGCTGACCTGTGAAGTTTTATGAAATTTAGCCCCCATTAAGACTTGGCTTTGTTTGAAGCACTATCAGATGATGCTGAGCTCAGTAAGGATGCCTGTTCTTATACCTTCTGTCTTCATAAAACAGCAGGTCCCAGTTTTTCTTTTGTTTGGAGATGGAACAGGTAACATGCCTCTCTTTTCATTGGGATGTGAAACCAATTTTCATGCCTTCATTTTATTTTCTTTCATGCGAGATACTAAGTAGATGAGAATGAGTCCCTGTTCTCAACTCTAGCACCTCTGAAATTAAGCCCTGGAGAAGCTGATGGTAACTCTGAAGTGGTGACTTCTCTCTAGGCTGTTTGAAAAAATTACTCTACCAACCATCCAGAAACAAAGAGTTTGCTATTATCATGCTCCAGCACATGAATGGCTGCTAGGACACAGTGAAGTGAATAGACACAGTGTCAGCAAATATGCCATTCCTGCTGATAGATAGGACGTTCTCAGTTTCACAACTGCATGATTGATATTTAATATTACACACACACACACACACACACACACACACAGAGGCACTTACTGAGCATCTACTATACACCACGCAACTGGCTTTATTCTTGCTATGGAATGCTAAGAACAGCCCATAAGACGTGTGTTATTATCCCCTAAATCTCATTTTTATAAACTTAAACTGAAGATCAGATAAATCAAGCAACTTATTCAAGGCCACACAGCTGGAAAATAGCAGAGCTGGAATTTGAACCCAGGTCATTTCTCTTACATTGCTCTTTCTGCTCTATGAGTTCCATGAGGGGGAGAAAGAGCACATGGTGTTTTGTACAGAGACATTACTTTTTTTTTTCCAAAATTAGTTTGAGGTACATATATATTCTAAAACAATGGTAAAACTGAGAAGTGAATGAATATGCATCACTTTAATCTGTTAACTCCTGACTGTGCTGCATTGCTTAGCAAATCTCAATGATGCAAACTCAAAGCCTAGGTCTTAACAGCAGATTCAAGGACTATTTCTTAACATCCTATCTCTGCTAGGTGTGTTAATGCTCTTAGTCTACTGCAGAATCATTGAGATTTGTTGACTTAAATTTCATTACAGGTGCCCTAGATATCTGAAAGAATTAATGCATTTCCAGACATACTTATAGTTAGTAAAGGTTAAGCTGTCTAAAAATTATTGTCTGGGGCATCTGGAATTTATTTATTTTTTTAAAATGAGAGAAAGTCCAGTGACCTCTCAAGAGTATATGGGACTAAGAAAGCAGGATGAAATCCCCAAGCACCCTTACAAAAAACTCTTCTTAAAGAGTTACTACACTTTGGCCTTCTACTATAATTTCTCTAGCCTTCCTTAAGGTTGAATGAGGAATAAAATGGCATCATTTCTTTTTAGGGCTATTAGGGCTTCCTATGGATCCCACACCAATAAAGATCATAGACTCTATTCTGCTTCCTTTATACTAAAGACTTGATTTTAAATCTGTTCATTTGGTCCATGAAATTCAATTGATTTATATTTTGTAGTAAATATCCAGCTATATTTGAAAAGCTAATTCTTAAGGCTAAGGAAAAAATAATTGGGGATTCTAAACTCATATTCAAAGAAAATACAATTGGTAACCTAGGAATATAATCCATTCCAGCTTCTAAATGTATTATTTTTCCCTGTCACCCTTAACCCACTAATGGGATAGAATCAATTGTACAGGTGAACAGGTGAGCTTTCAAGAGGAAAGAGGGAAGATAACTTATTAAGAAAACATGAGGGCCGGCCAAGTGGCTCAGTTGGTTAAGAGCTCACTCAAGAGTTTGAGCTCTGAGCAACAGCGGTTTGATCCCCGGCCTGAGCTGAGCTGCCACTGAGTTGCCAACAGGTGGCAGGATGGCTCAGCTAAAAAAAAAAAATGTGAGATGACAAGGGAGAAAATGCCTTATAAGCCAAGCTATCTCAATATTTTAAGGAAGGCTAATTCTTGAGAATAAGATGTGATTATTTTGATAGAAGGCTTGAGAAGTAAAGACTTGAGGTAATCAGTGGAAGGAATGGAAATAAAGTTGGCTAAATACAAATACAGTAAAACCTTGGATTGCAAGTAACGTGGTTTGCGAGTGTTCCGCAAGACAAGCAAACAATTCTAATACATTTTAACGTGGTAAATGAGTGATGTCTTGCAATATGAGTAGTTTGTTTCCAGAAAGATTATGCTTGCAAACCAAGGTATTACTGTAAGTGAAAAAATAATTGTCAAGGGCCAAATTCCTACCTATACTTTCAAACTTCACTGAAATGTCACATCCTCCTTATAAATTCTTCCCCAACTTTTCTGGGTAATTAGTGGTTTGTGCCTCGGGGAACCTAAATAAACATTGTACAATTATCCATTACATCTCAATTCATTTACATAATTGTGACTTCCCCTCATACCCATGAAGAATTGGCCACTAGAGAAATTACCCTCCAACTAGAAACCCAGGCAAAATAAGTGAACCAACCATTTTTATTCATTTGGTAATAGATATCCCTGAGATCTCGCAGAGGAAGGAAATAAACAACATGAGCTTGACAACTGCCCCAGCTCACTGCCTGGAGGCAGGAAGAAAGATGGAACCCAAATGGAGCCCAGTTTCTTCAATACATTGAGAAGACAGAAATTGAACTTTAGGGTTGCTGACACAGGTAGAATTTACAAGCAGAATACCAAAAAGAGATGGGGGGGTGGTGGTGACGAGGGTAAAGAGAAGGAGAGAGAAAGAGAATCTTAGAGATCTAAACAGAAGGACCCTCTACCTCCACAAATTCTCTGGCTGTACAATTATCTAGGAATGCATGGGTTGAGGCTCCATGACACTGGAAAAAAGAATCACTAGAAAACAAGAGACTGAACAACTCTCAGAGATCATGTGGACCTGGGAATATTTCACATTTCCACCAGATAGAATAAAGAGACCTCATGTTATTTGGGCAAGAGGTCAAGGACTAAGAAGGATATTGCTTTAGTTGTAGTTATAAATAATGCTAATTAACCCTAGATTACGGGATGCCTTACCTAATAAAAGATTGAAAGCAAGCATCAAAAGTATTCAACTGATTTCATGCAACTTAATGGTATGCCAGGGAAAGTTCAATACTCTAAAAAAAAGTCAAGTTATCACTTTTTGCAGACAACATGGCTCTTTATATAGAAAACCCTAAAGACTCCATCAAACCACTATTAGAAACAATAAGCAAATACAATAAAGTTGCAGGATACAAAATCAATATACAAACACCTATTGTGTTCCTATATACTAACAATGAAATTTCAGAAAATGAAGGGGAAAAAACCCCAACAATTATTTTTGCAATTGTAACAAAAATAATAAAATACCTAGGAATAAACTTAACAAAAAATGTAAAGAGCTTGTACACTGAAACTACAAGACATTATTAAAAGAAATTGAAGAAGACTCAAAGAACATGGAAAGATATTCCATGTTCATGGATTGGAAGAATTAACATAGTTAAAATGGCCATATCACCCAAATAATATACAGATTTAATACAATCCCCATCAAAATCCCAATGGCATTTTTGTAAAAGAAATACAACAACAACAGCAAAAATCGTCAGATTTGTACAGAATCACAAAAGATCCCAAATAGCCAAAGCAATCCTGAGAAAAAAGAACATGGCAGGAGGTATCCCACTCCCTGACTTCAAATGATACTACAAAGTGACAATAATCAAAACAGCATTGTATTGGCAGAAAAACAGGCACACAGACCAATGGAACAGAGTTGAAAAAACAGAAACAAATTCATATATATGACCAAATAACTTTTGACAAGGAAGCCAAAAACATACAATGGGGAAAAGAAAGCCTCTTCAATAAATGGTGCTGGGTAAATTGGAAAGTCACACGCAAAAGAATGAAACTAGACTGCTATCTGTCACCATATGTCAAAATTAACTCAAAATGGATCAAATAACTAAATTTGAAACAGTAAATTTCATAGAATAAAGCATAGGTACTAAACTTATGAATCTTGGGTTTAGAGAGGATTTTATGAATTTGACTTCAAAGGCAAGGGAAGTAATAGAAAAATAAATTAATGGGACTTTATCAACTAGAAAGTTTCTGCACAGCCAAAGAAACTATCGACAAAACAGAGAGGCAACCAACCGAATGGGAGAAGATATTTGCAAACAACACCTCCAATAAAGGGCTAATATCCAAAATATATAAAGAACTCATACAACTCAACAACAACAAAAAATACAAGCAATCCAATTAAAAAATTAGCAGAGGACCTGAACAGATACTTCTCCCAAGAAGACATACAAACAGCCAACAGATATATGAAAAGATGTTCAACTTCACTAGCTATGAGGGAAACACAAATCAGAACCATAATGAGATACCACCTTACACCTGTTAGAATGGCTATTATCAACAAGACAAGTAATGATAAGTGTTGGAGTGGCTGTGGAGAAAACGGAACCCTCATACACTGTTGGTGGAAATGTGTATTGGTACAGCCACTATGGAAAACAATATAGAGGTTCTCAAAATATTAAGAATGTAATTACCATATAATTCAGCAATCCCTCTTCTGAGTATCTACCCAAAGAATCTGTAAACATTTATCTGTAAAGATATAAGTACCCCTATGTTCACTGCAGCATTATTCACAGTGGCCAAGACAAGGAAACAATGAAAGTGCCCTTTGATAGATGATTGGATTAAGAAGATGTGTACATGTACCATGGAATATTACTCAGCCATAAGAAAAGATGAAATACTGCCATTTGTGACAACCTGGATGGATCTTGAGATAATCATGCTAAATGAAATAAGTCAGACAGAAAAAGTCAAGAAACATACAATTTTATTCATATGTGGGATATAAAACTGAAAACAACAAATAGGACAAACAAAGAAACAAAAACTCATAGACACAGAAAACAGTTTAGTGGCTACCAGAGGGTAAGGGGGAGGTAGGGTGGTAGAAGAAGGTAAAGGAGGTCAAATATGTGGTGATGGAAGGATAATTGGCTTCGGGTGGTGAACACTCAATACTATAAAGATGGTATATTATAGAATTGTACACTTGAAACCAATATAACTTTACTAACCAATGTCACCTGATAAATTTAATAAAAATAAATAAACAAACAAATACAGCAATCCCAGCAACCAACATTAAGTATATAATGTCTAGCATCAAAAAAAAAAAATTACAGGGCCGGCCGAGTGGCTCAGTTGGTTAAGAGCTCACTCAAGAGTTTGAGCTCTGAGCAACAGTGTTCCCGGTTTGATTCACGGCCCGAGCTGAGCTGCCGCTGAGCTGCCAACAGGTGGCAGGATGGCTCAGCTAAAAACAAACAAACAAACAAACAAACAAACAAACAAATTACATGCAAAGAAGCAGAAAAACATGACCCAGAATCATGATAAAAATAGATATATAATAGGTACAGAGCTGGAAATTATAGAAATGATGATATTAGCATATAAGAATGTTTGAAAAGCTAATACGGTAATGTGCTCCATATGATTAAGAATGTAGAGAAAAACATGAACAGGATGAGAGAAGAGGTTTAACATATGAAGATAAAAAATAGATACCTGAAGGGAAAATACACTAAATGACTTAACCACAGATTAAGATCCTGCAGAAGACAACAAGTAAACTGAAGAAACAGTAATATTTTTTTTCCTTAAAATAAAACAGAATTGAATTGACCAAAAACAACAACAACAAAAAACAAATAGAGCATCAATGTTATGTTGAATGATATTAACCACTCTAACATGGGGCAAATGGAGTCCCAGAAAGTAGGGAAGAAAAACTATTTGAAGAAATAGTGACCAATAATTTTCCAAATTTAACTATAAATCCACAGATTTAAGAAATTCAACAAAACCTAAGCAGAATAAACATCAAGAAATCTACACCAACCCACCTCATAATCAAAATAAAATAAAATAAAATGAAACAAAGCAAAAAAAAAAAAACAGCAGGAGAAAGGGAAAAATTTAGGACAGAGGATGAAAATAGAAAGCAAATAGCAAGATAGCAGATTTAAGCCCTAGTATATTAACAATTACATCAAATGTATAGTCTAAACTCTTCAATTAAAAGGCAAAGATTGGTGAATAGGATACTAAAGCAAATCCAACTATGTGATATCTACAAGACACTGAACTTTAAAAAATTTAGTTTACATGCTCCATACACTGGGTATTCTTTAAGGACATGGGCTATATTTACACTTGTGTATATAGCTTGTATTTCTAAGGCCCGGATCAGTGCTAGTGCTCTGAATCTACTAAAAAATATTGGGTTGTTGGAAAAGTCATGATGATTTTTGCAACAAAAAACATAGAAAAAATATGTCATGACTTTTCTGATAACCCAATATTTGTTGACAGAGTGATTATATTCCTTGCATATCATAAGACATGTAAGGAAAATTCCAGGAAAGCCTTAGGGAGATAATCACTTTCTCCAAATTAATAGGTTTATAAAGAGGGGTTTTATCCCAACCACTTAAAACAGATGAAACCTTTTTTTAAAGAGGATATTGTGTGCTTTGTATTTGGTTTATGCTACTTGATCTATTTCATCTGAGAACTGCAGAATTTAGATAATCTTCTAAGTCAGGTGTCAGGAATATTTTTGTGTAAAGGGCCAGGTGTTAAATATTTCAAGATTTGAGAGCCATACAGTCTCTGTAGTGGACTCTGCCATTGTAGCCTGAAAGTGGCCACAGATTGTACCTAATGAATGGCATGGCTGTGCTCCAATAAAATTTGATATATGAAAACCTGCAGTGGGCCAGCTTTGGCCCATGTTCTGGTAGCTTGCTAAGCCCCATTCTCAGCATAAGGTGTCTGTTCAAAGTCTCTGTGGCTATGATTAACTATTCCTGGAATTGTATATTTATCACTGCTCTAAAAAGCTTAGATTGAGCCAGTAGTAAATGCACACATCTCTTTATTTATATTTACCTTGTACCAACTTTTCTTGGTTCATGCAAATAGAAAAGACAAAATCTCCAACACTGACAGGTAATTTACTTCCTAAATCCAAGCTTCCTCAAAGCTGTTTCATGTTTTTACTGCATTGTCAAAGCCAATATAGCTAGTAACTTTAAAAACAATCCTAATCTGTAAAAGCGTTCAACGTCACCACTGCCAGCTCTTATTAATATTTTCAGTGGGATCAAAGGTTTGCTCAATTATATGCAGGACCTGTAATACACATTGCACAAATTTTCTCATATCTGCTTTTCCAAAATACCTTATATTAGCCTTTTGCTCAGCATGTATGACTTCCTTTCTGACCTTTCATAATTTTCTCATCATCTTATAATTACTACTAATAAGAATGTGTTCTATGTTTGCCTACTCTTCCTGCCTCTCTATGTAAGCATTCTTCCATTTAGTTTCACTAAAAGAGCATGCTGTCAAAACCGTCCACTACATCAAAGGGATAACATGAGTTCTATTTAAGGCAAATTGTTCATTCAAGAAAAATGGTACAATTCACAAAGGAAAATGCATTTGGTGTTAACATTGTCTAAGGTAAAGATTAGGAATTCAAGATTTAGAGTTTGATTGTTAGTTTCTGTATAACCATGGACATGTTATTCACATTTTAAGACCGTTTTCTCTAGACCAGGAGTCGGCAAACTGTGGCCCGTAAGCCACATGCGGCTCTTTGGGTATGTTCCGTCTCAAAAGTTTGGTGACCCCTGGAAGAGCCAATCCTGTCCCTCGCAACAATTTAAAAATTATTCGAGAGCCATAAATATATTTTTATTTAATCACCATTATGTGACTAATATCCTTTAAAAATTTCATAAATGAAACTATGATAGTTTTATTTTCATTTTCAATTTTACTTCAGAGCCACATGTACCCAAAGAGCCGCATGTGGCTCGTGAGCCACAAAAGTTTGCTGAACCCTGCTCTAGATTCACAGATACAGAGTACAAACTGATGGTTGCTAGATGGGAAAGGGGTTGGGGGATGGGTGAGAAGGTGAAGGGCTTAGGAAATACAAATTGGTAATCACAAAATAGTCACAAGGATGTGAAATACAGTATGGGGAATACAATCAATAATGTTATAAAGATTATGTAGAGTGTCAATGGGTACTGGACTTATTGGGGGGGTCATTTCATAGATTATATAAATGCCTAACCACTGTGTAGTACACCTAAAACTAATATAATATTGAATGTAAACTATAATTATACACACACACACACACACACACACACACAGAGGGTGCCAAAAAAATGTATGCACATTTTAAGAAAGGAAAACATTGTATTAAAATTACACTGATGGTAACCACTTTGAGTACCTCTTATAATTGCAGAAGTCAAATGTGACATATTCATCTTTTGTTATCAGTATATACTAGTATTACAATTTTAATACAGTTTTTTCCTTTCTTAAAATGTGTATACTTTTTTTGGCACTCTCTGTATATACGGTCACAAGATGTGATCATATACAGCATAGGGAATATAGTCAATGGCATTGTCATAGCTGTGTATGACGTCAGATGGGTAGAAGACTTGGCAGGGTTATCACTTTGTGAAGGGTGTAAATGTTTAACTATTATGTTGTTTTGTGCACCTGAAATAAAAAATAAATTTAAAAAAGACTGTTTCTCATCTATTAAATGTAAAACCAAGGTATACCTCATTGGGAGTGATATGAGAATAAAAGAAATAATACATGAAACTCTTCATGCAGAATTTCATATTGAAATTTAATAATGAGCATTCTGTGAAAGTTTAGCATTGTTTTTATTTCGTGTGCTTGAAACACAGTAAGTGGTTAATAAGTGAGAGAGAGAAAAAATATACTGTGTATAATTTAGAACTCATGTTTTCTCATTTTTTTAATCTCCAGAGTACAGTATAGAGCCTGATAATCACTAGGTACTCAAATACTGTTCGCTGAAATTTAAGTGAATTGAGTTTCTGCATATGGACACATTTTCCGTCATTATTCTAGCTTTACCTTGTCATTACATCATTTATCACTCCCATTACCTAAGAGAGTCATTTGAAATCTCCAACTTGATTCCCCCCAAATTTACATTTTTGTGCTATATTATGGCAGATGTTTAATATATAAACTTTGATAAATTTAATTATATATTCAAAACTCTGAGTTTAGGTACTATTATTCTAACTTAGAAATGAAAAAAAAAAAAAAAAAGGGAGTCCCAGAGAAGTTATCCCAGCCACCGTGCAGGAGAATTATGTTGAAACTTAGGGTTGATATGCCTTAGAATTCATTTCTTAAACCACTGTGCTACTGTGTCTCCTGTAAGAAGTACAAGTTTCTACAAATTGTCAATGACCTCAACAAGAAGGGAACAAAAAAGGTCATATTTCTCATGTCTCTAAAACATCTTCCTTATTTGTTCTCATGACAACATTTTGAGGCAGATATGGTCATTGTATTTTTCATATAAGGAAACTGAGACAGAGAAGCTGAGTAAATTGCCTAAGGTCAAACACTGCCTTCCTTCAGGGAAATGAAAGAAAAAGAACAAACCCACAAAAAACAGCTTCATTTACTTTAACCGTTCTATTGAAAGTTGGCCCCTGAAACAAGTTGGCTCTCTATTCAATCAGGCATTTAGCCAAGGCAGTAAAGAGCTTCATGCCAAAGACATGGTTGAAACACGCCTTTCTCAAATTGCCACATAAAGTATGCTGGATGGGACAGCTGTATGTAACCCTGAACAGAAATCTCAGGGTTACTCTAAACTGTCTGAGAAAGGAAATGGAGCATGTATTGAATGCTTACCATGTGCCAGGTACATGCAGGTATATTTGATATCCACACATGTGAGGCAGACTTTATCCCCTCACCTAACTTAGGAGGGAACTGAAATTCAGAGAAGCCATCTAACTTGCTCTAGGTCCCTCAGCTGGTAAATAGCACGACCGGTTTTCAAATCCATGCTTCCATGAAAACACCATAAACAAAATTTCAAATGAACAATGTAAATAAAGATGACAATGCTGAAAAGAGATGTTTTTTACCCCCTCCTTTCAAAGAAGAGAATGTAAAGTCTTACGTAGAAGAGGAAACCCCTCTGTCCTGGAAAGAATGCACATCCTTGTACGCATGTTGCAGCTGCTTAATATACATAATCTATTCGCAGACTTGAATATTTAACTGTTTCACAGATCTGAGCTGCCGCTTACCTACAGAAGAGTGACAATGGTGGAGACATGTTGTTTTTGCTTTTTTTTCAACATTATTAGGTATTTAGAATCTTTATGAAAACTTGTTATTCATTTAAAAGAGAATAAACAAGCTATGCAATTACATCTTTATCATTCACCCGCTTGGAGGCACCTTCCCAGTATCCCCTGATTGGAAATATAGGAAGCAGCAAGGTAACAGTAGGACATTTGTAGTCAGACAGACAGACAGACAGACAGGCAGATTTGGCTCTAAATTTTGGCACACTAGTCGCCAATTATGTCATTGTGAAATCCCTTATCTACATAGACATGTTGAGAGACTTGGGTGTGATAATGAAGGTCAAGTGCCTAGCGCAGTGTGTGGCACACAGTAGGGTCCCAGGAAACAAGGCCTTCTCCTCTGTAGCACTATGATAAACAAATGGCAAGGTTCTCTTTCATTAGCATTAATAACATATGTAAAATAGCATTAATAACATATGTATCCGTCCTCTTCCACAAGAGTATCGGTTTCTCAAAAGCAATATCTGAATCTTAATCACCCCTTCGGTCTCAACATTATAGGTACATTACAGGCGCTCAAGGAATTATTGGAGAATTGAAATTATAGTTAGTAGGTTCCTTGGCCAGAATGAAGGAACCAAAGCCCAAAGCAAACTACTGGGCTCTGACATAGCTGGTAAGTGCTAATAAAGGCTGCTTTAGTCCTATGCGTGTGGGCAGGTGGTGGGAGGAGAATACCTAGGGGTCTATTTTATGGAAGGCTAGCTGATGGAGAAGTGTGTCCAACACATACTTAATCATTACACTTTCCTTTGTGGCTATTCTACAAATCCATTTGCCCACTTATATCTAAGGGAACAAAGGCAACAAAGGCTATGGCTTTAGATCTAAGGAGGTTAGTGAGCTGGGGCCAATCAATTTCTACTGGTTTCTTTCAGCTCTTGGTTTACACCACTAAAGTGAAAAAACAAAACAAAACAAAACATGTTGCATTTATAATACTACATTATTATTTCTAGATGAAAAATTCCTTCTAGACAAAAACTAAATATACGAGGTCTAACAATTAGGTTCACGAACTTGTTGCAACGATGTTGCTAATCTTTTTTGATATCAGAGGGATTATTCATTGTGAATTTGTACTGCACAAACAGTTGAACCAAGTTTACTGTTTGGAAGTGCTGAAAAGGCTGCGTGAAAAAGTAAGACGACCTGAACTTTTCACCAACAATTCATGGCTCTTGCATCACGACAATGCACCAGCTCACATGGCACTGTCTGTGAGGGAGTTTTTAGCCAGTAAACAAATAACTGTATTGGAACACTCTCCCTACCCACCTAATCTGGCCCCCAATGACTTCTTTCTTTACCTAAACATAACAGAAATATTGAAAGGAAGACATTTTGGTGACACTCAGGACATCAAGGGTAATATGACAACAGCTCTGATGGCCATTCCGAAAAAGTTCTAAAATTGCTTTGAAGGGTGGACTAGGTGCTGGCACAGGTGCATAGCTTCCCAAGGGCAGTACTTCCAAGGTGACCATAGTGATATTCAGCAATGAGGTATGTAGCGCTTTTTCTAGGATGAGTTAGTGAACTTAATTGTCTAACCTCGTATATAGCATTCGAATTATTTATACCATAGAAATCTTGCTTATTCTATTTGTGAAAATTGATATACTACTAAGATCAATTAACAATTTTTTAGTCCTATATTTCTTATGGTAAGCTCAACTGGTTATCTGGTAATAAAAATCTTAATAGCCTCTATTAAAATTCTCTATTATTATATGGAAAATTTTTATAAATGTATAAATTTTACAAATTTATATGACAAAATAATTGCTCCTGCATGCTATATGAGGATGATTTATTTCATTTCCTCTAGGCTAGTCTCTGATGTTACATTGTTAAAAACAAAAAAAAACCTTACCTCATGAAAATATAAAGGAAGTCCTTTTAAGAAATAGTATTCCAAACTGGCTTTCTTTTATAATATTATAAGCAAGTCTGTATTTTCCTGTCTCCTTGAGAGATGGAAAGCCTTTCAGATTTAGCTTCAAGATTTTAAGAGGTAATTTGTGTAAAGTGTATTTATATTTAAATTAATCTGGTAAAATGCAAATGAATACATAGCAAAAAGGGGAAAATTAACGACTTTACATTTAAGTTCATATTGTAAAAAAGTGCATTGAAGTATTGTTTGGTAATGATTGGATTCAATCCAATTAGAATTTTAAAAGTTTAGAAAGTATCTGAAATATGTTAGCAAATTTGTAACTTAATAATAATAATAATACCATGATTTCAGTGTTGCTTTACATTTCACAAAATAATTATGCTGGACTACATATCTAGATTTCAACTATATATGAGAAAGAAAGCCTTAACTTAAACCTTCCGAAAAGGCCCATTTGCTTACAAAAAGCTGTGATTACCTGATATCATATGAAATTTGTATTTAATAAATAAACATAGAATGTAAAAATAAGCTTTCAGTGTTTTTTGCCATACAGCAGATCCAAAATTGTGGAAATCTAAAAATTATAGTTTTAACTTCCCATGAACTAACCTTGTATTGCTCCAATTTGTGGTTGCTTAGAAACTTTATAGGCAAAGGATTGATTCTTTCCAGATGCTACTAGTCAAACCACACTTTATGCTTTTGATTTAAGGCTATTCTGTTTAATAGTGTTATAAATACATGTTCCTTTCGAAAGTCACAAATGCACAAATCAAGTTCTGTTAGTGGTGGATTTTTGGAATCTAGTCCTTACTAAAAAAGCCTTTTAGTAAAAATGGCTTTTCTCTATTCAGTTTCCATTGGTTTAACTGAAGACAAACTTAATGCTAAGTGACTCCTGCTATTACTGTCATTCATCTACAAGATTTAGTTCACTAGTTTCCAAAGAAGTTTTTGATTCAGTACTTCCGATAGCACTGTCCTTCACATTAATTTATCAAATGCTTATTGAGAGAGAAATGTTGGCCTTTTACAAAATAATCAGCAATCTTACTGAATACTGAAACATATAGCAAATGAGGAAACCACAGAGTTACTGGCATATCTGAACAACGAATGACCTTAGCTAATAACTACAGATTCCACGTGGGTGGATACTTTCAAAAAATAGTCAAAGGGAAGAGGGAGGGAGGGAGGGAGGGAGAGGGAGAGAGAGAGGGAGGGANGGTTCAACTCCAATAGAAGTTAGATGAGCTGTCTGCCTCCTGTGAGAGAGAAGCATCTGGAAGAACAGGCGTGCTATGGCCTCTGCAATTCCTTCAGCTTAAGGAGTATAGGGGTATATATCTTGATTTACAGTTACATCAAAATGGCCTTCACTGGGAGAGAGGTGATTCCTCAGAAGAAAAAAGGAGTGCAAGTAGGAAGAGAAAAAGGAATGTTGGGCAGACAAAAAACAAACAAATAAAAAAACAAGAAATATTCACTCTAACATATTTAGCTAGAAGCAGTCCTGATATGGAGCAGAACAAACAGGCTCCCACAAATCAGCTTCTCTGCTAGCAATGAGTTTTGACCCCCAATCCCTAATCAAGCTCCTTCTCACTATATACATGTCTATAAGGGTGTCAGTTCTCCCACCGGAGACTAGGCCTTTCTCAGTCATTCAAGATACAGGTAAAACCACTAGACAGCTCTCATCAAATTCCTCTTCAAAATGATCAAATAGGTATTATCAGGTCAGTCTCCACTAATGGAAATACTTACACAGTTGTGTCTCTAGCCGTGTGCAAGGACATAATCTTTACTTATTACTGATGATAAAATGACCCAAGATTATGTGCTCATTTTAAAACTGGACTGAAACAAAAGTCATCAAGATGTTCCTTTAAGATAAGACATTAAACGATAAAGTGTTATGAAGCTTTTCAGCCTTCCATTACTCACTCAAGGTAGGGGTTGGTTATCTATTCTAGGTCCTGCATTTGGCTATAGGTGGGAGAGTTCATCCTAAAGACTCTGTTTTATCATAGCCACTGGTCTTTAAAGACCAATCTGGCTTTATATAAAGGAATTAGCACATTTACAGAGCATCAGTGTCCTTCAGTTATGACATCATTACAAATTAAAAGTCATATCTCCCAAAAGAAGTCGACTGGCTTTAAATACACACTCAAAAATATTCACAACCTCATTCTTACCACTAAACCTATATGACTGATACCATACACTGTGACTACGCCTCCTAAGTCTTTTCTGTATCCAGATGCTACTCTACTGCTTGGGTTGTCTGCCAGATGACACTAGAACTATAGCATCCCATTTGTATTCCTGCCTCTTATTTCATCCTCCCATCTGTCCTCCATATTGCTGCCAGAATAGTATTCATACCACGGACCTCTGACCATGGTACTTCCTGCCTGGTACTTACCCATTTTTCTCTACTTTTGGTATGTCCCTTAATTTACAAAACAAGGCCATTTGTGATCTGACCCTGACCCATCTGCCTAATCACCCTTCACTCTCCTACACACATCAGCAAATCTATTCATTCAGCCTGGTTTGCTTTCCTGTTTCTTTTTTAAAGATTTTTATTGGGGAATTGGGGGATGGGAACAGCGCTGGGGAACTGGGGGAAGGAGAACAGACAAGTCACTGTCCCTTTTGTTCTTCAGTCTAGTTGTGGAGGACGTCACCCTACTGGCCCAAGTTGGCACCATCATTGTGCTCTTCCCAGGCGAGGCAGATCAGTTGCGGGCTTCTGGACGGCCGCTCACTGTGGCTGCTGGCCGCTCACGCTGGCTGCTGGCTACACACCGTAGCTCATGGCAACCCACTGCAGCAGGGTCTGCAGCCTATGCCGTCGCCGGCCACTCACGGCAACCCAGCTCCAGATGGAGCCGCTGCTCAACATCTTAGCCGCAGAGGGCAGTGTCACTGGCCCTCATATGTGGGATCTGAACCGGGACCCCCTGGCCATCCCAAGCCAGCTCTTAACCATCGCGCCACTCGGCCGGTCCTGCCTTCCTATTTCTTATCTACATGGAAAGCATTACAACTCATCACAATGTCCACTTCCCCTGAGAAGCCTTCCCGACTCCTGACTCTCTAAATAAGAATTTTTTAGCTCTGACAGACTTAAGCTAAGATGATCCCAAATAACTCCTGCCTCCTGGTGTTCATGTTTTTCTGTAATAGCCTCTGTTTGAGTTCAGGCAGAACCAGTGGTGACTGGTATCTAACCAATAGAATATGGAGAAGATGATAGGATGTCACTCTTGATGAGGTTACATTAAATGGCAAAGGTGATGGGATGTTATGCTGCACATGATTACCTTACATCATATAAGACTCTCTCAGAAGATGACAGAGAGAGAGAGAGAGAGAAATGGATTTTTATCACACATGCTGGATCACTGACCACTTAATGTTCTCAACAATGTTATTTAATTTTTCTGACTTTGTTTTTTCCGATTAAGAAATTGGGAAAACAAAACAAAACAAAACAAAACTATTAAGGTACTTGAGAAAAATTCTGACATAATAAATGGAGGGGAAAAAAAACTTGCTTGTCGAATATGGTATGGAAGTAAGTGATAGCTGCATTATCACATTGTCAAATCAAAAAATCATTTTTAACATTTGTTTTCTAGAGGTTGTTGATTATTTTTTAAAAGCCCTCAAAATCCCCAAATCCCCAAAATTCCTTATAACAACCTCCTGTCTTAGTACAAAGTTTGAACAAAATTTGTTTACCTTCCACTAAATGTCTATCAATCAAAATCAAATATAACCCTGGGCCTAATTCCACAATATGAATCTAAAATGAAAAAACAAGGATGATAATTTTCTCATATATTCATTGTGAAAATTTACATCAAAAGGTCCTTGAGCTTCTAGATGCTTTAGATATATTTGTTCCATCTTCATAAATTCTGCCTCCTTTGTTTATTCCACAGGCAAAAATCTGATCCTTTGCTCTATACAGAATTCCATAAAGCTGAATCAAATTCCATGTGGATAGCTTAACACTTTCCTTCTAAAATTACTTGTTTTATGGGGAGAAGGATATCTCTAGGTCTCTATCTCTCATAGTCCTTCCTGGGTATTCTTCCGTTTCCTAAACCTCAACATGCCCAAAAGGAAGTCAGGGAACTATTCCCTAAAGACAACTGTTCTTGATTCAACGCATTTGAAATCTACCCAATTTAGCTACTTCAGAATAATTCTTGATTATTTCTCTCTATAACCTATGAGGTTCAACTGCTCCTCTAGTGTAATTGATTCTATGTTCTAAAGAACTTCTGAAGTTGTTACGTTTTGGGGCATTCTCACTACCACTCCCTTAGTTCATGTCCCATCAACTCTGGTAGCACCCTCCAAACTCATCTTTCTGCCTATAGTCTCCACATTTTATCCCTCATAAACCACAGAACTGTTAACTATGTAAAACTACATCCAAACCTTTGCTGACCACCTATAAACACTGGAGTTTATAAGCCTAAGCTTCTCATGGTATCCAGTCTTCTCCATCTGTACCTAACGTTGTACGGAGTCTCATGTCCTGCCATTCTCTTCTCCCTCACATACCCTCTACTCCAATCACGCAGAATTACATATCATCCCTGAATACCACATACTGTTTTATAATATCCTTTCTTTACCAATGTGCTTGATTCTCTTCTTTTAAATTGTGATTCTCCACTTCTCCACTTGGTGCACTGGTATTCAAACTTCAACACCCAAATCTAAAGTAAACTCCTTGGAAAATCTCTTTCCAGCTCACCTAGGCAAATTAATCCCCACTTTTTTCAAGTCACCACATTTCCATTATAACACTTTTCACAGGGGACTACTGTTAGCTGTTTCTGTGCATAATTCTCCAGAGAGACTGTGAGCTCCTTAAATAAAGGGCCCTTGTATTATTAATCTTTTTTTTTCTTAGAACTTGGAACTGTATCTGGCATATGATATTTGACATGTGTTTGCTGAATGAATGAATGAATGAATGAGTGAATGACTACCATAATTATTAGGCTGCTTTCTTTCACCAGCTGGTTCTTTGAGAACAGCATATATCAAACTTATCAAGTGACAATGCTGCTTAGTCTGATGACATGACATACTGCATTAATCTCATCTTACAATAACCACACTGCATTGAATTTTTGACATCTTTTATGTAAATATGTAAGGAGGCATTTTAATAAAACATTTAAAATTAGAAGTTGTTCTGTGTATATGTATTTTTGTCTAAAAATTGAATATTAAAATTTTTGTCACATGGCTTCACCTGCTTATTATACTATAGGTTCCCTTTGAAAAAACTAGTGAAGCAATTTTTTTAAAATTATAGTCTTAGCTACCCATATTGTAATACTAATAATTATTGAGGCCAGATCCCTGCTACCTAAAACAACATCTCTGCCACTAGTTTCTCATTGATATAATATATTCACTTTTCCAATAGATTACACATACTTATTATAGACGATCATACATGGTTTGTGGCCAGAATGAGCCCCTCTTGGTTGTTAAACACATTAATGCAAAGCCTTACTTGGGGTATAATCTAATTAATTAAATCTTATTCAGTGACTTGTTTGTGATTATTTTCATAATTGCTATTTCATACAAGCTTGACCCATTTGACTTTTTAAATAAGCTTTTGTACTATGTTGATGTCTCCATTTTCTTCACATAATAAGATATTGATAGAATATAAGGTCAAGAAGAGAAATAACCATATTAATGAATGTTTTCACAAAGTTTGGTTAAAGTACTATCAATCTTTTCTTTGGAGGCTATAAGATTCTCTTTTATGAGCTTTAATTCTCTCTCCTCTCTCTCTCTTTAATTTTTATTAGCATGACTCAAGAAACAAATGGCTGTTTTAGTATTCATATTAATCCTTTCCTGAGTAAAGGAGATTTAAAATAGGCTTGTTATTTATCTCAACCCAAACTCTATGATGATGGTGGGGGTGAGAGGCGGGGGAGATTAAAGTATTAGGAAAAAAAAATTTAGGAAAATCACTACTGAAACATAGGATCACTTTGACCTTAAAGAATTAACAAGAATTACAATACCAAGGACAGCATAGGATTTAAAGCACTGGGAAATTTAATTTTGAATGCTCACCAAATTAAGAACTACTGTTGTGTCAATATGAAGGTATTTGCTTATATCCTAGAAAATGTAACATCCAACAACTTTTCAAAACCCCCAAGAGATGCTAACCTAAATCTAGTGATTTAATCAGTATTTTTTATTATTTATTTTCACTTATATTCCTTCTTCTTATAAAAACAATTTGAAGCATCCTATTAAAAAAGACACAAACCTAAAAAACAAAATAAAGCAAAACTCAATAGCAACACTGAAGGCACTATGGTAGCAACCATTATGATCACTGGTAATTTAAAAATGTATGAAACATTTATTCCCTCTTCTGTACAAACTAAAGTTCAGGGACATCTAATCACCTTAAATTGTGAGAAAAATTATTTTAAGAAAATTTCCATCTAATAAATGTAGAGAAAAATCACAACAGTAGAAAATCATCGACTGACAACTTCTGTTAAAAAAAAAAACTGAGGAAGGTAACAATCATCAATAGATGGTAAAGCATCAGGGGAAAAGATTAATGAGGAACTTCATAATGAGGGTGAGACTGACAAAAGCTGCACCACTGATCAATGTTAACATCACTAAAATTATGATTACCAGCTATATGTGCCTTTTGATTTATGCAATGTAAAGTACACAACACTGCCTATAAGGTACCCATGCTAAAGAAATTGAACCCACATGTAATCCAGGCTTTATATCTTTTTTTTAGCACATAGGAAATACGAAGAATAGAGGAACCATAATTTTATATACCATAAGGAAGCAATTCTACAAGGCAAATGAGTTAATTTTTAATGAGTCTTTGGAGTGAAAATTTTTAAAAAATAAAGAAGGGGATCATTCTAGATTAAAGAATATTTAAAAGTAAAATCGAAAACAAACAAACAAAAAAAGGCAAAATGTGCACTTTGTTTGGATCCAGATTCAAACAAACAACTAACCATAAAATGACATTTTTGAAACAATATGGGACATTTGAATATAAATCAAGTATTGGATAATAAAGATTTATTGATAATTTTCTAGGTAATTATGTAGAAAATATTTTTATTTTGTAGCATTCCATACATTAATATTGTAAGGTGGAATTGTGTGCTATTATAGTTTTAAAATACTATAGTATTTATTGAGAGTCAGCACAAAAAAATGATAGCACAAAATACTCACAACAAACACTTTAAACTGCAGGATACATAATATATAATAACTGGTTCTAATGTTTAAAGACATAAAAGAGAAAAATCAAAGGTATGAGTTAATAACAAAAGATTACTAAAACAACTAGTAGAGCCAAACAAAAACTTAAATAACATTTCCAAAAATGAAAAAAATAAGTCTTTAAAGAATCAATAACAGATTAGACACAATTGAATAGAGAATTAGGAAATTACAAAAAAAAATAGATCTGGGGAAATTTTCCTAGAAGACAGCACAGAGAATAAAAAGATGAGAAATGAGATAGAGAAATTAAGAAATTGGAGGACAGAAGAAAATTGTCCAGCAGATAGATCCACAGGTAGCCTATACTTTTGAGAAAATCAGAAAAGAGGCAGCACAGACAAACACACACAGCCCCTCAGGAGCCCAAGTTGGCAAGGTGATGGCAAGGTGAGCCTGGGCGAACATTCTGCCTTACTTCTCTCATCTGGGCACTTTGTGTAGAGCAGAACCTGTATGACCATTCACAGCATCTTTCCAGTACACTTATAATGAGAGTTCCATTATGGAAGAAGAGGGAGACATTATTCCAAAAAATATGGCTGTGAGTTTTTCAGAATTGAAATGTACAAGTCCACATATGCTAAGCCCCAATGGGACTTATTAAATGGGGCTTATTCAAATAAACCAAACCTAGACTTACCATAGTAAAGAACACCCAAGATTCAGAGTATGTCTTAAAATCAGCTAGAGAGAGAAGACAGATTACCTACAAATAACATAACTTATACAGAGTAAAATGGAAGCCATAAGAGAATAGAATTATATCTTCAAAATGCACAGAAAAAGTACCTAAAATTTTGTACCATGCACATTATGTTAGGAGAATGCACATTCTCTTCAAATACATGGAACATTTATAAAAATTTACTCCATACTAGGCCATAGATCAAGTTTCAACAAATGTCAAGGAATCCGTATCATGAAGATAATGTCATTGACCACAAAATAACTAGAAATCAAGAATTAAAAAACAAAAAACAGCTTTGAAAACACATATATTTGGAAATTTTTAAAGTACATTTCTAAATAAATGTTTAAAGTATGTTTAAATAACTTAGGAATTAAAGAACACAACTAAACAGCAATAATACAATTACATATTAAAAAGTGTGGAATGCTGATAAAATGATTGAAAGAGAAAAATTTAGAGCCATAAGTGTTTACATTAGTAAAGAAAAAGTTCTGAAAATCTATAAACAAAGTATCCAAATTAAGAAGTTAGAAAAATAAAAAGAAATCCAACATAAATTTAGAAAGAAGGGAGAAAAAAATTAATAAAAATAAGAAATAAATACAATAAGGAGAATCAACAAAGCTAGATTTAATTTTTTTCAAGACAAATAAAATTGACAAGATTCTATAAAGATCGTTCCAGAAAAAGAATGAGAAGACCAGAACATCACTCTGCACAACTCTAGGCACCACATTTATATTATATTCTACATAAATAAAGTATTCTGGAATCATAATCTGGGCCAGGGTGTCTGATTTACATAGAATAATAACAATGTTAATGGTGACCTTTAAAGCTATGCAAAAAGTTAGTACTGGAAAACAAACAAACAATTTAGAAAGGCAAAGGGAGACTATAGGTGCAGCAGAAAATCTAAAAAGATAATAAAATATTACTTTGAAAATCTTTGCCCCAATAAATTTGAAAATCTTAAAGAAATGACAAATTCCTTGAAAATCATAACTTATTAAACTTGGCTCAAAAAGAAATAGAAAGCCTGAGTAATCTTATAACTATTAAAGATAGTGAATAAAAAATTTTAAATATGCGTATGAGAAAAATACTAGGCTCAGACAGTTTTGCAGGGAACTTACCTGCAAAATTGCCTGAGCTGAGTATCAACCAATCAAGAGGTGAAAAATTTTAAACTTATAGAAACTCTTTTACAGAATAAGAAAGAGATATACAGTCACCGACTCAATTTGAGACTAATAGATACCAAAACTAGGCAATCTCACTGTAATCACAGATGCAAAAACCCTTAACATAATTTGACTATGCTAAATCTAGCTATACATATGTCTACATTTTAATATATAAATTCATCATGACCAAGTTGACTTTATTTCAGAAATACAAATTAGGTTTAATATTAGAAAATGGATTGTTATTCAACATCTTAAGATACATTTTTACTTCATGACAATTTAGTGGTAACTTATCACGTAAAACATCTGATAGAGTATCTCAAAGCCGATAAAGCTCAATAAACACTATTTTCCTCCTCATTTCTAAAATGCTAATGAACCAATGTATTGTTTTTTTTGGGTTTATTTTGTGACAAACTTAATAAGAAAGATAATTTATTAGAAAGATGGGGGGAAGATCATAGGATAAAAGGACCTGACATAGAAAAAGTAGCTCCTGCTGGAACGGTTCAACTCCAATAGAAGTTAGATGAGCTGTCTGCCTCCTGTGAGAGAGAAGCATCTGGAAGAACAGGCGTGCTATGGCCTCTGCAATTCCTTCAGCTTAAGGAGTATAGGGGTATATATCTTGATTTACAGTTACATCAAAATGGCCTTCACTGGGAGAGAGGTGATTCCTCAGAAGAAAAAAGGAGTGCAAGTAGGAAGAGAAAAAGGAATGTTGGGCAGACAAAAAACAAACAAATAAAAAAACAAGAAATATTCACTCTAACATATTTAGCTAGAAGCAGTCCTGATATGGAGCAGAACAAACAGGCTCCCACAAATCAGCTTCTCTGCTAGCAATGAGTTTTGACCCCCAATCCCTAATCAAGCTCCTTCTCACTATATACATGTCTATAAGGGTGTCAGTTCTCCCACCGGAGACTAGGCCTTTCTCAGTCATTCAAGATACAGGTAAAACCACTAGACAGCTCTCATCAAATTCCTCTTCAAAATGATCAAATAGGTATTATCAGGTCAGTCTCCACTAATGGAAATACTTACACAGTTGTGTCTCTAGCCGTGTGCAAGGACATAATCTTTACTTATTACTGATGATAAAATGACCCAAGATTATGTGCTCATTTTAAAACTGGACTGAAACAAAAGTCATCAAGATGTTCCTTTAAGATAAGACATTAAACGATAAAGTGTTATGAAGCTTTTCAGCCTTCCATTACTCACTCAAGGTAGGGGTTGGTTATCTATTCTAGGTCCTGCATTTGGCTATAGGTGGGAGAGTTCATCCTAAAGACTCTGTTTTATCATAGCCACTGGTCTTTAAAGACCAATCTGGCTTTATATAAAGGAATTAGCACATTTACAGAGCATCAGTGTCCTTCAGTTATGACATCATTACAAATTAAAAGTCATATCTCCCAAAAGAAGTCGACTGGCTTTAAATACACACTCAAAAATATTCACAACCTCATTCTTACCACTAAACCTATATGACTGATACCATACACTGTGACTACGCCTCCTAAGTCTTTTCTGTATCCAGATGCTACTCTACTGCTTGGGTTGTCTGCCAGATGACACTAGAACTATAGCATCCCATTTGTATTCCTGCCTCTTATTTCATCCTCCCATCTGTCCTCCATATTGCTGCCAGAATAGTATTCATACCACGGACCTCTGACCATGGTACTTCCTGCCTGGTACTTACCCATTTTTCTCTACTTTTGGTATGTCCCTTAATTTACAAAACAAGGCCATTTGTGATCTGACCCTGACCCATCTGCCTAATCACCCTTCACTCTCCTACACACATCAGCAAATCTATTCATTCAGCCTGGTTTGCTTTCCTGTTTCTTTTTTAAAGATTTTTATTGGGGAATTGGGGGATGGGAACAGCGCTGGGGAACTGGGGGAAGGAGAACAGACAAGTCACTGTCCCTTTTGTTCTTCAGTCTAGTTGTGGAGGACGTCACCCTACTGGCCCAAGTTGGCACCATCATTGTGCTCTTCCCAGGCGAGGCAGATCAGTTGCGGGCTTCTGGACGGCCGCTCACTGTGGCTGCTGGCCGCTCACGCTGGCTGCTGGCTACACACCGTAGCTCATGGCAACCCACTGCAGCAGGGTCTGCAGCCTATGCCGTCGCCGGCCACTCACGGCAACCCAGCTCCAGATGGAGCCGCTGCTCAACATCTTAGCCGCAGAGGGCAGTGTCACTGGCCCTCATATGTGGGATCTGAACCGGGACCCCCTGGCCATCCCAAGCCAGCTCTTAACCATCGCGCCACTCGGCCGGTCCTGCCTTCCTATTTCTTATCTACATGGAAAGCATTACAACTCATCACAATGTCCACTTCCCCTGAGAAGCCTTCCCGACTCCTGACTCTCTAAATAAGAATTTTTTAGCTCTGACAGACTTAAGCTAAGATGATCCCAAATAACTCCTGCCTCCTGGTGTTCATGTTTTTCTGTAATAGCCTCTGTTTGAGTTCAGGCAGAACCAGTGGTGACTGGTATCTAACCAATAGAATATGGAGAAGATGATAGGATGTCACTCTTGATGAGGTTACATTAAATGGCAAAGGTGATGGGATGTTATGCTGCACATGATTACCTTACATCATATAAGACTCTCTCAGAAGATGACAGAGAGAGAGAGAGAGAGAAAGATTAAGATAAAAAGGGAGATATTTTCTCATGCTGGCCTTGAAGAAGCAAACAGCCATGTTATAAACTGCCTCTGCGGAGGGCTACAGAGCAGGGAACTATGGGTGGCCTGAGATATCTGAGGGGGCCTCCAACCAACAGCCAATAAGAAGTTAGGGCTCTCAATCATACAACCACGAGGAAATACATTCTGCCAACAACCTAAGAAATCTTGGAAGTGGGTTTTTCTCCAGCTGAGTCTCTGATGAGACTGCAGCTCATAAACACACCTGGGCTGACACCTGAGGCAGGATTTCCTGCTACACTGTGCTTGGACTCTTGAACAATGGAAACTATCAGGTAATAAAGGTATATTATTTTAAGCTACTAAATTTGTGGTAATTGGTTACACAGCACAGATAGTGAACACATTAGCAACCCGATACTTTTCGTTGGCATCCTACTGCATGCACTTTTTATGTCTCCATCACGCAACTTAAAACTTTTATACTCAAACAAATTTTTCCCCAATAGATTTTTTTAAAAATTAAGAGCACTGTGTCTTTTTCATTTTGCATTGCAGCATATAGCATAGATTGCATTCAATGACTTAGTTGCAACAAATAAAATAAATAAATGAAAAGACAAAGTAAATGTGAAAAATTGGAAGAATATTAGATAAGCTATTGGAAGCATTTTGTCATTGGGCATATGGCTTCCTTACAATCTAATAATCTATGAGTCTATATCTTTTTTTTTAATTGA
>NW_017731429.1:3466231-3474561 GCF_001890085.2 Hipposideros armiger | reverse complement strand
TTTTTTTTTTTTTTTTTGTGACAGGCTACAGAATTACAGCCAAGGACATGGTATCTATATTTCAAAATAATTAATTGGGAAACTAAGTCCTAAATACATTCTCATGAACCCTGGATAATGATATCCCTTTAAATAAAGTGTCTGCCCATAAAACCTAATGCACAGAGCCCCAGTGAAAGCTTTAAGGAACTGGGAGCTGATTTTGAGTTCTGTATGTCCTGCAATGACTCTAGAAGCCACAAGGTGGCAGAATGCTGGCACTGTTTCTAATTCATAAGACTTCAAAACAGGAATTAGTTATACATTCTAAGGAAGTTTTAATTAAGACGTTGGGTTCTTCCATCTGTTTCCATTGTGCCAGGTGCAGGGATTGGATGGTGGAACTGAAATGTATATTTGGAGACTCTTAGAAAGAGAGAAGACAGGATATAAAATCATGTATATTTAAAGGAAAACTATTCAAGGATACAACTCCCAATTTGCATGTGACCCCAAAATTACCATAACCCATCCTGATCATTGCCTTCTTCAGCCATTCCTGTAACATTCACCCTCCCACACATAAACTGGTGCAAACTCACAAATATACAAACCCATGTAGATACCTAAGTCATCTAAAAAATAAAAAAAATTGTTTGACCTTTTAATATGGTTTTAAAAATCAAAGATGCATACTCTCGTGCTTATTCCTCTACATTGTCACAGGTCACAGTCACAGATGAATGTTAGTTCAGTATTACGAACAAGAATAAGGGGCTTTTTCCCATTCCTCAAGCTCAGGCCTTAGTCTCTATTATGGGACATACTTCTATTAAACTTCTTTCTCTTCTTCTGAAAAACAGAGTCTTCTAGAGGGTTCATGAACTCTTTCATAATACCTGAACTGGAACATTCTACCAGTTCCATCTTTATACAGGTATTTAGAGTTATTTACATCATTCAACCAAACAGTAGGCATAAGGTATGTGGCACCTTTTTTGGGGAAACCAGTAAACTCTAAATTTAAGAAAATGAGGACACTGCTGTAGTAATCCTTGTTATCTCCAAGGCCTAGACAGTACCTGACACATAACAGACACTTAAAAAAGTGTTGATCAAATAATAAACCTTATACATATACTTATCAAACTGAAAGAATTTTGTGCCTTGAGTTCATGGAGAACCCATAATCATGACCTGCAAGTAGTAGTTACTGAGTAAACATAGTGGAATAAACAACGAACAGACTTATATAGCCCTATAAATTTGTGTTTCCTATTAAGAAAGTTGGTATAAAAGCTCAGTCAATCAAGATGCATTCATTTATTTTTATTGAACAACCCTTGTGTTTGGCTCTATGAGTAACCGCCAAACAAATTCAATGCCTACCCCCAAGGAGTTAATCGTGGCAGAGCTAAAACAAGGGAGATAATAAGCAATCAAATCAGAGCAGCAGTTTGCTTGAACCAATGTAGGGGTTATTTTACATTTATTTTTATTGCTTTGAAAGTAATACATGTAAATTAATGTATTTATATTTGCATACAAACTATTTAGAAAAGCTCAGAATCTCCTACCCTAGCCCACTCTTCTTTAACTCCTGATACTCTTCTAGGAATTTAAACTGTTTTCTCTTTAAATTCTTTTCTAAATTATTTTTGAACTACTATACAATACAGATATTCCTCTAATTTTTTTTTTACTTGTCAACTTTAATATCTATTGACTTCCTTATATGAAAGATGAGAATTTAAGCCACTTACATTAATCTCCTGCTTACCTTTCCCCTTCAGATGTTTCATATTTATAATATTATTTTTGTCCTTTTATCAGTTATCTCTGTGACTGCAAATTATTTCTTACAAATCTATTTACTATTTCATCACTTTTCAATAGGCTCTCTCAACTCTGTGCTTTGTAAGGTGTCATCATTAACCACTATTCTTCCTTCAATATCCATCCTCTGTCAGCTAAACTTTTATTTCTGTATTTTCAAGATTGTTGATATATATATATATATATATATATATATATATATATATATAATTTTTTTTTTGCCATGCAGCCGTAAAAATGTTTTCCATATTCTGTTATAGGTTATCTCTAAAAGTTTAACATTTATAAATAGCTTTTATATTGCAATTATTCTGTAATTGTTCAGTGCCAAGACAGGTAATATGCTCGTTTATATATATATATATATATATATATATATATATATATATATATATATATGTAATTTGCAGATTTAAATATTTTTTTTCTCTACAGATCCCATGATGTCATGAGTCTTGGATCACTCAGGAGAGAATGTTCCCCCCATTAAGGTCAAATAAAAATTTTCCCGGTTCAAACAATGCATTTAAAAATGTATCAAAATTTGTTTTATATTTCTATTGTCTAGTTTGCCTTAGAGTTGGCCTATAAAATATAGTCCTTCCCCTGGCCCCCACCCCAGAGTTTCTGTCTTTGTCTTACTCTTATATTATTTGCCTTTATCATCATATTTTGTTATTTACAGACTGTTGATTATATAATTTACTGTATCAAACCACTGTTTCTCTAAGCTACTTACAGAAGCATCTAAACTTTTTTTTTTTTTTTTTAAATCTAAAGTGCTCCCCAGGCCACTTCACATGTGCTATTTTGGGACCTCCCACCACTACCTCTTCCTTGCTCTTCTGAGTTGACTCCACTGTTGCCTACATCTGTGGCTTCCCCTTTCTGAGTTTACTCCCTCACTGAGTACAGTATTCTATGAAACATCAAATACATGAGTACATGTGATGCAAACTTTCCAAGCGCTCATACCATTATATATATATATATATATATATATATATATATATATATATATATATATCTTTAATCTATCCTCATACTTGATTGATACTTTGGCTAGGTACAAAGTTCTAGGTTGAGAAAAGTTTCCCTCAGTATTGTGAAAGCATTGCTCCATCATTCTCTACAGAGTGGAGCTCATTAAATATTAGGTGAATTAACAGCATAGAAACTTCCTTGCTCTTTTGAAAGATATTTTTTTATTTCTGACCTTTGATCAACCTATGGTGGCTACATGTCTCTGAAAATCTAGACATCAAAATTGAACATTAGCATTATCAGTTTCACTTGTATGGGGCATGGAGGAGGATGCCATAATTATGTTTAAGCTCAGTGGACTGTTTAGAATACCAGGACAGATTTGCCTAGTTGCTACTTCACATCTGAAAGTAAAAAGAGAATTGGGGAATTATGAATGGACATTTCACAAGTGAATTTAAATTGACGTTAACACCAAAAAAAACCAATCACTTTGCCCCACGTGATTAGCTTTTTAAAATTAATATGTTTCTTAAAACAATGTGTTCTCTAATTAAAGTATAGACAACGTCCAGATGGAGCTCTCGTTTGAGGGGGGAGAAGGGAAGGTGGGTAGAGGACTGGAAACACACATGCCCTTTCAACTGGAGCTACTTTGAAGGAAAATATACTATGCAGAATATAAAGCAACCAAATCATCTATTTACAACAAAAACTAAAAATATTACAAAGCATCAAATATTAAATTTAATCTGATAGAGAAAAATATGATTATAAGAAAATGGTTTTATGTAGGGCCATCACCAGTATATATAATTTATATTTAAAAAACTTGATACTACATTCCAGTTCAATTAGAATACATAGTAAACTATTACAAGTTTAATTTACCAAAAGCAAATTATGAGTTACTTTGTGCTCCAGTGTATTTGAAATGTTCATATACTGTCTTTAATGGAGCCTCATAACAAGTGTGTGGACTGCACAATGATCTTTAGTTTACAAATACAGAAATGAAGGCTTGGTTCAGAAAGTCTAAGTAATGTGCCTAAAGTCCCACAGGTAATAAATAGACAAGAGTTAGAACCGCAAGCCATCCTGATGTAAGTCTCAATCTTTCTGCACTTTTCACACTGTCTGTCAACTTTATGCCATCCCACGTGAACACTACAGCTTGTTAAAGTATATTTCCATATTGAAACTTCAAATTTCTAGTTCTTCTTTCTAAGAAAGCCAAGTCACTATGAATAGATGATTAAAATTATTCTCATAACGTGTTTATCAGTTCAAACACTGATTTCCAACCCAACTTGAGAATCGGTGGTCTTGCCTAGATAAAAAGGAGAACAATAATAACAAACTCAGCAATTTAAGAAAACAATATGTGCTGAATGCTTACTATATGACAGGCACTGCTCTAATCACATACATGTACTGACTCATTTAATCCTCCCAACTGTCTTATGAAGAAGGTATCATTGCTGTCTCCTTACGACTGTAATTTCTTTGGATTTCTTATATGAAGGTGATAACACTGCACAGCCCATCTATTTTCTTATTTAGATAACTGAACTTATACGAACATGATTAAATGGAACAAATATATCTGGATAATAATTTCATTCATCATAATTAAGTGGAATTAAGTTGACTAAGTAACAATTAATTTATCCGACTGAAAAATATCAAACCACCAAACATGCAAGTCTGGTGAAATATAGGATAAGTTAGGTGGCCTTAAGCAACATGATGCAAGCAATCACCAGTGAAGGTAAGCACTTAGTATAGGTATATCAGTGAATATGTACTTTTAGTTTGTTCTTTTTAAGATTATATTATAATCTGATACTAAGATTATAATATGAATATTACAATACTGTTATTGTTTATGTTGTATTTTAACTTTAGGCACTGAATATGAATTAAAGAGATGTAATAAATAAATCTAATACACCTGATATATAGTATTAATTTCACATTATAAATGCTAGCTCTAATATAGGGTTTTAGATTTTCAATGTTTGAATAATATAACCATAATATTAAAAATATAGGAAAAAAGCACAAAAGAAAAAACAAAACAAAAATTGTGTTATCAACGATCACATCACAGGATCTTCTTGGAATTTCCTGCACAATTAAAAGCTATTGTTATATTAACCGTTTCTGGTTCTGGTTATTAATCTCTTTCTCAAATTTGTTTTCATTTGCATTTTCCCTTCTCACTTTTTTTTTAAGAGTTCAACCAATGTTAAAAACATATTAGGACTTAATACAAGGTATTTCTTTCCATTTGACTTAGACTTTAATTTCTACAGACTCTTTCATTTTAAGTACTGTTAGAATTTAGGATAATTTCTTTAGATAAGGAAGGTAAATATGAAACTCAGTAAGTGAGCTTTTTGAGAGTGTAATGCCTCCTTTCTCAAGTTCTAAACTTTGCTAAGTATTTCTTTTTTTAAACACTGAGTCATTTTGCTATGTTAACTATGAACCTAATGAACATCTTTGCGTATAAACTTCCATCAACCTGCAAAGCATTTAGCATAAGAATAACATGGGAAAGCTTCCAAACACAAGAATTGTTTTTGATTAAGCATCAAAAGTATGTGCATCAAAAGAAAAACTACCAGAGCTATAATTAAAATCTCATTAGAAGTATATTATCCTGACAATTGTGGTAACTTTCAATCCATCCAAGAATTGGGGAATTTCTTTCTTAGTCTAAATTTTCATTGTCAGCACAAAATCAAGTGTAGTCATAGAAGAATGCACTTTCTATATCCAAGCAATATGGAAAATATCCAAATATTGAGAGGTATGCATAACATAGGAAATAAAAGTTATTATCTGCATATTTCTATGTGTTAGAAGACCAGCTATGATGCCATGACTTTTTATTTATTTTTAGGTTGTCTAATTATTTTTAGATTGTCTAAATATTTCAAGCAGTGGATAAACCCCTTTTCTTGAGATACTTCTCATTTACACCAAAAGTGTAAAAAATTCAACAAAGAAACTGGATAACTACACACAAAAGAATGAAATTAGACCACTCTCTTACAATATGAACAAAAATTAACTCAAAATTGATTAAAGGATTCAACATAAGACGTACAACCATAAAACACATATAAGAAAACATAAGCTCTAACCTCTGGACATCAGTCTTAGTATGTGTTTGTGGATTTGATTCCATCACCAAAGTAAACAAAAACAAAAATCAACAAATGGTAGTATATCACTAGAACACTTCTGCACAGCATAGGAAACCATCAACAAAACTAAAAGGTAACCAAATAGGAAAACATATTTTCAAATTTTATTTCTAATAAAGGGTTAATACCTAAAATACATAAAGGAGTCATACAACTCAACATAAAAAAAGCAACCTGATTAAATGTTGGACAGGGGGTCTGAATAGACATTTTTCCAAGGAAGACGTACAGATGGTCAACAGGCACATAAAAAGGTATTCAACATCTTTAATTATTAGGGAAATGCAAATCAAAACCACAATGAGATACTAACTCATACCTGTCAGAATGGATATTATTAAAAAGACAATAAATAAGTGGTGGTGAGGATGTGGAGAAAAGAGAACTCTCATCCATTGTTGGTGAGATTTCCCATAGTGCAGCCACTATGGGAAATAGTATGAAGGTTCCTCAAAAAATTAAGAATAGAACTGCCACATGACCCAGCTATTCATCTACTGGGTATTTATTCAAAGAATATTAAAACACAAATTCAAAAAGATGTATTCACCCCTATTTTCACTGCAGCATTATTTGCAATAACTAAGATATGGAAACAGCCTAAGTGTCCATTGATGGAAAATGGATAAAATAGATGCATATATATATATATATATATAATTAAATACTACTCAGACATAAAAAATGATGAAATATTGCCATTTGCGACAACATGGATGGACCTTGAAGGTATTATGCTAAGTGAAATAAGTCAGACAGAAAAGGACAAAAACCATGTGATTTCACTCATATGTGAAATATAAAACAAAAAAGCAACCAATGAACAAACAAAAGAAAAACAGACTCATAAATACAGATAATAAATTGGTGGCTGCCAGAAGGGAAGGGAGGTGGGGGAAGGGCAAAGTGGCAAAGGGAGTCAAATCTATGATGATGAATGGAATCCAGACTTATATACAGCACACTATACTGTATACAGAAAACGAATTCTAATGTTGTGTACCTGAAACTTATATAATGTTATTATCAATGCTATCTAAATAAAATTTCAAAAAATAAATTGGTTATGCAGAAAAAGAAAAATACTCCACACACCACCCCCACCACCACCATAAGAAAATAAATAACCACATATGGGTCAATGTTTTGCTTTATTGACTAACCACTAAAGCATCTTTGACAAAGAACCATGTCTAAGACATGGCAAGCCCCTTGCTAGGTGTGGTGGGGCACGCAAAAGATAAATAAAAGACCGTATTCCTATTCCCAAGAAGCTCACAGTCCACAAGTGCCATGAAGATGAAATGCCAGGATTATATCTGCATGCCAGATTATTTTATCTATACAATATTCTTTTGCTTTGCCTATACTTCAAGCATCTTTTCATTGTTTATTTTAACGTTACTCACAAGACCAAAGGATCTGTACTCCCTAGAAGCAAATCAAGCTACAGTCACAGTTCTTCAAAGTCTGCTCCTTTACCCTCTGACAAAGACTCCACACTCAGGGAAGGCTGGCTGGCAGTGGGACAGAGCCTTGCCAGGGTCCCCATTACACAGTCCAGGCACATGCTCTCTGAAGCCTATTCGAGCGTAATCATCTTCAGTTTTGACGTGGTCTCTTCTTCTCTTCCAGCAAAAATGTCTCATTTGTTTCTTGAGTTGCCAAGAACTCAAGGGGGAGTTGCCACCCCTTTTCAGCAATCCCTTACTGCTATTATTACAACCAGGAAAACATAATCTTCTGAGTCTCAATTTCCCAAATTGCCTGAAATATTTTGGACACCTTGTATTATATTCCTTTACCATTCAGACCTTTTAGGTAAGAAAGACTGACTCGAGATTTGTGATTTGCACACCTCTTACAGTTAGTATTCTTAGATGTCTTCATTTGATCACATCTTAGAGATTTATAACCCAGCTACTCCTAACTCTCAACCAGAACAGATATGAACCAGAGGAAAAGTTATTTTCACACTCTACTTTTTGCCTACTGGTCCACCCATGTTATACTTTTCTCTACTGCCATAGTCACACACCATATCTTAAGTGCAATCATGAACTGGGGCCATATAATAAAAAACAGCCTTGCTGACATATATTCAATTTATTCTACAGAGATACAGCATCCGAAAAGGAACAGGGGTTGGGAGTGAAGTGCCATAAATAGAGCTTGGGTGGCCATGCCATTAATTACTAAGAGGCTACAAATTCTACAGTCTGAATTAATTCTTTTAAAACCATCAGTACCAAAGCACCCATCCAATCAAGAAACATCTCTTGCAACTCACAATTTTCCAAGTTGCCTGCAGGC
>NW_017731429.1:3455717-3463426 GCF_001890085.2 Hipposideros armiger | reverse complement strand
GTAAGGGGATTGCCAGGTGGTAACCAGGGAGGAAACAAAATAGAGGATGTGAGGCCAGGATTGGAGATGAGAAGCACTGGGATAAATTAGAGGGTCTGATGAAAACCTAGTCTTAGAGATTGTGAGAAGAGGCCAAAGCTAAAGCTGAAATTCCACTTTGGGGAATTTATTCCATATATTTTTTGTACTCATGTGAAGTGATAGGCTTGTATTAGGGAAGAACAGATGATGCAGTATTAACTATGAAATCTCAGGCACCTAACACAATGACAGTTTATTTCTCAGTCACACCAAAATCAGATGACAATGTAATGGCTTTCCTCTAGCTTGTAACTACAGCATCTAGAACAGGTGATTTCCAAGGGGCCCTTACAGCAGAAGAGAGGATTGGAGGGTTATACAGAATAGTTTTACGGGTCAGGCCTGGAAATAACTTTGTACATTAATTCTACCTTTATGTCACTGTCTACACCCCAGACACATATCCGCATCCTAACTGCTCACAAGACTGGAAATTTAGGAGCACACATATATTCGGTGATCACTAATGTCACTAGGCTTAGTTTTAAGAGGAAAAGGTGAGAAACAACTCAAATATCTGTCAAGTAGGAACTTATTAAATAAGCTCTGCTACATTCATACTGTGGAAAGCTCTAAAAACAAGTGCCGGTATGGGAAGATCTTAAAGATGTATGATTAAGGGAAAACACTGAAGTCCAGGCAAGTACGTATATTACGCATTGTAACCTTTTCTGTGACAAGCAGCAAATCTGAAATATTCCACTAAATGATAATGAAAATCTGAAAAGACACAGAAGCAACCAGTGATAATGGTCACCTATGTGGGAAAGGAGTTGATTAGGGTAGAATACCCTTCTAGGCAGCCGCGTTTCATTTTTACTTATAATCCAGAGCTACAATCCAGCTCTAAAAATGGTTTTGCTATTTCATCTTTTCAAAAACGAGTGTTTACATTACATTTTAACAACAGGCATCAAGCAATAGCTCTCCTGCTATAATCTAATAACCCGTGAATTCAAGCATAATTGCGAAGGTAACATACTCCCAGGCAAACTAAGGGTAGAATGCTAGCAGAGATGTGAATTTGCATATTTTCTGAGCATTTACTGTTGACAGGACAGCTGATTTGTATTCTGAGACTTCTTAATGGAGGACAAACAAAACTAGATGCTGATTATTTTTCCTTGAATTGTTTCTTCCCAAAAGCCCAATTTAAATTTAGCTTGGGATTTCCTGTCAATGCTTAAAAAAAAAAAATCAAAGCAGCTGTTTTCCGTTTACAGTTGAGCATGCTAGAATTTGGCTCACTATGGATTCTCGATTCTGCCTGCTAAAGGACGACAAAGAGAACCTTAAGTGCCACCTAAATAGGTTTTTCATTTCATGGGAAATCCAGTATTTCTGGAAATGAAACAACCCCATCTAGCCCGTCACACTGTCTGAATCTTAGCTTCCCTCCCTCTCCAGTGGGACTGGGTGTCTATCTAACAGGGTCTTCATGAAGAAACCATGATGAGATAGTCTATCTGTCAGTGATGTGTACACTGGTAAATGCTAAATGTTAATTTTATTTCCGGGAAGCTTTCCTTGATGCCTTAAATGAGACTAGGACCTCCTGATTACTTGGCTCTTGTTGCATTTTGTGCCTCTTAATCCAACACTTAGATGTTTGTTCCCCCAGCCACACACACTACACTGGTGCACAGTGCCTTGTATAATACTATCGTATACAAGTGCCCACTGGAAAGCCAGACATGGGGTTCAATAATTCCTTATTGAATTAAAAGATTAACTATAAGCATCCTCGGTCCTCCCTCTGATATGCAACCTTTCCCTATGGTCAGCACTAACCATGAGAGCTCCTCAGGGCAGAACACCTGGGAAATTTGCTATCCAGTATTCCTGGAGGACTAGGTTAGTATTTGTTTTTAGGTTGGCGATATCATATTTCACTGATTATAAGTATGATGTTCTAAAGGATGTGATCTGTGCTGCAGTCAAATCTGTTTGGTCTATTCTTGTAATAATAAAGTATTTGCAAACAAATATTGAGTATTTGCCACATGTCAGGCATTGCTTTAGGCAGTTTACATTTAATCCTCTCAACAACCCTCTTGGATTGATTCTGTTACTGTCCTCCATTTACAGATGAGGAAACTGAGAAACCAGTACCACATCTTGTCCAAGTTTATGGAGCTCCTATTGGCAGAGCTAGGATACCGGGTCTGGAAGCCACATTCTCAATCCTCTACTGTTCTTCCATATAAGAAAAAACTCTAACATCGCATAAATACACTTGAAAATATACAAAGTATTGCCCGTTAAATGAACTCGAAAACTGATATTTTAGATGATAGTCAGTGTGGCTGCAAATAGATTTTGGTACTCACATATTCCTGGTGGCAATGTAAGGTGACTATTTTTTTTTATAAATAACTCAATAGGTGGTATGTAATGTGTACACTGAAATAAAACTTCCTGGAAATCAGACAGGGTTGGCTCTGAATCATTGTTATTAGGGTGCTAAAAATGTTAGTATCTTTGACCCTTTGATCTCCATCCTGGGAGTCTGCTCTAATGAAATAACATGAAACACAAGGGAACAGTTACATAGTGAAGATGTAAGCAAAAATTATTTATGTATATATTTGATTATCTTTTAGAATTCTTATTGGAAGATGTATATAAAACATATGTGTAGAAAAGCACATGAAACATATATGTTCAGTTTAAAGAACATTATGAAATGTCACTCCCCAATACTCTCCATTCTGTTTATGTGTAATCACTACCCTAACTTTTATAATACTTATTTTCTTGTTTATCTTTACAGGCTTAAATACCCTATACCCCTTGACAAAATAGTATAGTTTTACCAATTTTGAACTACTATATGGAAACAGAATCACACAAGATATATTATTTGGTGACTCACCTATTCCTCTTACCATTATATCATAAGATTCCGCTATCTGGTTTTGAGTAGCAGCAGTTTCATTAACACTGAATGTAATGAGTGATATATGTGGCCTTTCAGCATACTTAACTGAAAGTGTAAACCTAGTCCATACTTTTACTCTCCTACAAATATAATATTAATATATCCATATTATAATATTAATATGTTGTTATTGCTTACATTTTGACTGTCTCATTTTTTAACCCCATGAAGCATTACTATTATTTTATAACATATATGTTCATTTAGATTAACTCATATAATATATAGCACTTTGTCTTTTAGCAGCTCTGAGTTTCCTTCTAGAATTACTTCTCTTCTGCCTAGGAGGAATTTTTTTAGGAAGTTTTTTAATGAGGATCTGCTGGTGACAAACTCTTCCAGGTTTTGTTTTTCTGAAATGTTTTTATTTAAACTTTTTTTTTAAGGATAACTTCAGGATGAAAGTTATTTTCTCAACATATGCTTGGACATAGACTGTTCCCCCTCCTCAGCTATTATTAAGATATCCCTTTGTCTTTGGTGGTCTACACTGTCACCATGCTATATTTGGGTGTGGCTTTTAAAAAATCTGTTTGGGATTCATAAATCTATTTGAATCTGTGTATTTGTAAATTTCATCAATTCCAGAAATTTCTTGGTCTATTATCTTTTCAAATATTGCCTCTGCCACATTCTGTATAGCCTCTTCTTCTGCAACTCCTTTTAGATAATTACCAGTCTTCTTACCTCTCTTCAATGTCTCTTAGCTTTTCATATTTCCCATATTTTTGTCTCGCTGCATTCTGGGAAATTTCTTCTGAACTGTCTTCAAATTTAGTCATTGTCTCTTCAGCTTTGACCAAGCTGCTGTTAGAGTTCTCAACTTTGTCCTTAATTCCAATTTTGTGTCTTTTACTTTATTGAAATTCTCTTTAATTTTTTTTTCAAATCTGCCAGCTGTTGACAGTTTGTATACTTTCCAGCACTGTTTACTTGAGCTTGTCTTTAATTAATTTAAACAGTAAGGATAAGCATTTTGTGATTTATATCTTACAATTCCCATCTGAAGCCTTTGTTGGTCAGTTGCGAAGTTTAAGCTCATTTGGTTCAGCAAATGCCATCAAGGAAGAAGTGGCTTTAGTGCAACACCAACTCTCTGGGATCTCACCTTCATTTAGGCTTCTTTCTGGTAGATTTTCACTGTCTTGTTAGTTTATCTGTTACCTTTAAGAAATTTTGCTTGTTTGTTTTTTAATGTATTGTATTCAGTGTTTTTAGTTGTAGTCACAGGAAGAGATGTTCCAAATAACCTAACCCAACATATTACCAGAAACTAAAATCCCTGTTTTGAATTGTTTAATCATTGAGCTGTCCAAGGGTAGTAGACTAGATAATCTTTCACATGTCTTTTTCTTATAATGTTTATAGAATCATTATGAGTATCACACAATAAGAGGGCTAATAAAAGACAGACTGTTCTAATATGAATATTTGACCAAGAAATGAAGAAACCTGAGTTTTCTTTTTGGCCACTGACATTCTATCATGTGGTGTTAGTGACAGATTTAATTTACTTATTGCTTTAATATTCCTACTTGTAAACCAGAATGAAAATATCTTTTACTCATAGCTTTACATGTCCCATAAATAAACAATAGTCCCTAGCAACGACTTTGAAGATAATCTATAAATTCAAAGAACTAGGTTTACATGAGCTAAATATCATTATAGTCAGATTTCATTGCAAAAATGAGAAACATTAACAATTAAAGTTCTTAACCATATCTTTTCAGAGAAAACTCTCATAAAAGATGCTTTAGCATGAATAAATAAATGGTGGAATTATACTGTTTTCTTGTTTTTGTCTTTTTACCACAAAGAAAGATACATTTTGTGCCAGATGACACAGTTGCTTTCCTGCATTGACACTGACTGAGAACTCTTAATTGTAATGCATTCGCTTGAGCCTTAGATTTAATATACTTGTTTTGCAAATGTCCGGGATTATGTGCATATATCAAGGAGAAAGCACACTTCACAGAAATTAGGGTGAGAACAATCTCAGTAAGCTATGCTGTCTAAGAGGTACAAATGGGCCTCATCCCTGGGACAAATGAGATGAGAGAGCTGGCGAAAATCAGTTCTCTGGTGAGTCATGCCTAATGCCGCTGGGAAGACAGGCATCAAATTCCAGGGGACTGGGCGGCTATCATACCTCACCACCGCAATATGAAAATCTGTCAATTCCTGTTGACTATCACAACCAGGGATGTTCCTCTCCTCTTCCAATTCCTTTATTTTGGGACTGTAGTGTTCTACCTTTTCTGAAAATGGCTTAAGGGGTTGGGAACAAAAAAGGTGGTTTGAGTGAAAGAAAATGTCCTAAATGTAAGGAACTGGAAGAGAATCATTTGTAAATATCATTTATATTAACATCCTTTCCATTGTCTTTACTAATCATACAAATAATAACAACAGCTATTTATTAACTACCTCCTATGTTGTATACATGACCTCATTCTATCATCGCAGTTATCCTTCTTGTGAGGTACCTTGATTCCCAACTAAGGAGCTAGGAATTTTAAGAGTAAAGAAAAAGACCTCAAAAAAGGTAAAAGGCTAGCAAAAAGTAGAGGAAAATTTGAGCTAAGTTTGATATGACTCTGAAGTCCTTGCTTTCAACTGTTATATACGCTGCCTTTGTTTATTAAAGCTTCTTGAAAGATTGTTTTGAAACAGGAAAAGGGAATTGGAATTATATTGAGGGATTATACAATTCTTCCTAAGCCACTGCTATGTGTTCACCTAATTGTTTCCTTTTTCACCTTGGCCTACAAGATGATGACTTTCTCCAGCTTTGTCTGCAGTTAGATTGGCACCATTGACTGTGTTCTGTCCAATGGAATGTGGGCAGAGAAGACATGGACCCTGTCCAGGCCTTGCCATGAAATCTTTTGGATCATTCTCCAAGTCCTCTTTTTCTGTTGTTTGACAATCTTGAAGGTCAAGTGATGAAAGTGGCAATGACAAAAGGGTAAGGAGCAGAGCTCTGTGGTCCAGAGCCCTATCACCAATGGCAATGGGCACCAATGTGAGAGCTATAGGTTGTCACTGCATTAAGTCACCGTTGTTTGTTATGGTAGTTAGCCTACATCCTGTTTGTTACAGTACTTAACCTACATCACCTCACACACTCCCTTTCAACCACGACCGGGTATATTCAATAAAACCGCTAATGTCATGCTGACATTTTCAATTTCTCCTCTGCTTTTAAGGATTTGGGCTTATGACTAGATTTTACAGATTATAATAACTACTAGACTAGTTCAGAAGAAAATGCTTTTGTCAGTCCATGGAAATTCACAATGGTTCTGTTTTCATCTGGGGCAAATGAACCATAATTTGCTTTGATGCAAAAATCAATTATATATGAACTCTTTCTTCACAGTGCTTTATTTTTATAACAATGAATTCTATCTAGGGAAAAAAGCACTGTAAGAATCCACGTGATACTACTCCTTAAAACAGCTCTCAAATCTGAAAGATTTCCTTGTGCTTTTGCTACAGTTCTTTTAACCAGATGATACAAAGAGCTTTGGCAACATATAACAAGAATTGGAAGG
The DNA here is from genome assembly GCF_001890085.2 of Hipposideros armiger. Taxonomy (NCBI): domain Eukaryota; kingdom Metazoa; phylum Chordata; class Mammalia; order Chiroptera; family Hipposideridae; genus Hipposideros; species Hipposideros armiger. The sequence continues at coordinate 3,456,841 of NW_017731429.1, read as the reverse complement.
AATATAACTGTGCCGGGGTAATTGTAGTAGATTTATCAGATCACCTGTAGATAGCGTGTGATGGCCAACTGTTAAGTTTTAATTCTTAAAAAGAGAGTGAGTGGACAGACTCTGCAGTACTGGAAGAAAAAGGAAGAAACCAGAGGGCAAAAGTGTCAAGGAACAGGAGACATGGAAGACAGATACTAGTGATACTAGTGGTGCTATAAAGAAAGAGAGTGGAGCTCATGCTAGCAATCTAGGGTGCTTTGGAAATAAGCTATTGAAGAATTAATAATGACCTATAAGCCGGGAAGGACTGCTGTTCCTTTTCCACTTTCAGTACTCAGACTGAGTACCCACTAAGAATACAGATCTGTAAGGCCCCCGAACCTTAGTATTTATTTGCAATATATATTTTATATATATATAGCAAATTATATTATATATATATAAATTATATAGCAAATATATATATATATATATAGCAAATATATATAGCATATATATAGAAAAATATATATACAGCAAATATAAATATATATAGCAAATACATATATAGCAAACATACATGTGTATATATATACATCTATATATTGGGTTGTTGAAAAGTCATGATGTATTTTGTCTATGTTTTTCAAAGGTCATTTATTTATATAAAGAACAAAGATCAATCAATGATATACCACCCGTTTTTTTTCGATAACCTTTTGCCATCTTTCAGTGAGCTTCATAATTGCTCGTTCATAGAAGGGCCTGTCTTTATTTGCGAACAACTGAACAAGGTGTTGATTTACAGCCTCATTTGAATTGAATGTTATATACCATGCAAGGAGTTTTGAAGAGAGTGAAACAAGTGGAAGTCTGACGGCTCATGGTCAGGCGAGTATGGTGGGTGTGGAAACACATCCCATCCAAGCTCCAATAATTTTTGATGGGTGATCAAACTTGTGTGTGGTCTCGCGTTGTTGCGATGAAACACACTCCTTTACAATTAACGAGCTCTGGATGTTTCTGGATGATGGATTCGTTCAAACTGTGCAATTGCCAACAGTACACATTCAAATTGATTGTTTGGTTCCTTGGCAGGAGCTCGAAAAACACACCTTTAAAATCCCACCACACTGAGAGCATAACCTTCCTCT
>NW_017731429.1:3446338-3450932 GCF_001890085.2 Hipposideros armiger | reverse complement strand
AGTGTAGGTCTAGGGTGAGGCCCCACCCATCATCTGCATTAACGAGTTCCTAGTTTTCTGATGCTGCTAGTCCAGGGACCACAAAACATTGTTCTACACAATGCAGGTATAGCATCCTTTTGGTAACATAACACATACCATGACCAATAATTTTTTTAATTCTAATGAAGAATTCACCAATTTTTGATGAAGCCTTTTTTTATCTGTCAATCTTTATTGCCTGATATGACACCATTCCCCTGTTGGACAATGGCCTATGTTTCGAGGTTCATAGTCTAGTTCAAGGGCAGTTTGGACTTTTACAATAAAGTACCTTTTAAGTCTAATAATATTATGATATTATTTGGTTATCACTCTCACCCCCATCAATTCAATTGATCCTCACAATAATTCTATGACTGAGGCAAGGCAGGTACTAGTATTTTCATTTTACAGATGGGAAACCTAAGGCTGAAAGACATTAAGTAAAAACTTAGATTATTTCACTAACAAACAACAAAGATAAACTAAAATTTTCTCTTTTTGTATACCACATCAAGGGCTTTTACCACTAGTGGCACTGCCTTCCCATTTGAATCATTTCATGATTAGTCTTTCACTTAAAAAGAGAGTTGGCAATAAAAGATTAAGTCACAGAACTCATTCATATCTTATGTATCTTAGCATAAACTTTATATAACAAAAAAGGAGAAATCCTCCCTACCCAAACTATCTCTCCCTCCGTCCCCCCAAATATGCTGTACTATAAAATGATGTTCTCAGCCTAGGTATTTTATACATCTAATATCTCAGCCTTCTCAAATTCATTTTCCAGAAGGTATCCTCTGTTGGTAGGAACAGATGGTTCAGTTGATTGCTAATGGGACATGGAGATAATTGTTAGTAGGTTAACATTTAAAACCCAGTCCATTTGGGAGTCACCCAAAAGCTGCTACAAATAGTGACACAGCTATTCGTGACATGTGGACAAGATATCATGTGGTTATTAGTCTGTATTCAAGGGTCCCAAATATATAACCTACCTCAAAAGTTTGTACTGAAGAACAAGTACAATGAAGTATTAACAATGCTATGAAGTATTTAAACCTCTTCCATGTTCCCTGGCAGCTAATCAGTTGCTTAGTCCTGTTCATTTTACCTTTGTAATATCTTTTGCATCATTTCCATTCCCACTGCCCCCACCCTCATGCAAGCTTTGGCTTCAGCCAAGTCTTCTGTGCTAGACTTCCAACTGTTCTCACTCCTTCCAACCTCTGTTCTTTCCAACCCCTCTTATACTTTGCTGTGTGATTATCTCCCTGAAAACAGATATGAGTATGCACTTGTGGGCTCAGAATCTTTTGATGAGTCCTGTTTGCTTACATGTTAACATTCNCTATCTTCAACTTGTAAAATCTCCAAAACTCAACCAAATTGCTCAATTTTTTTTGAGAATGAAGCTAGAACTGTCAGCTGTCAAATGACATAGCAATAACGTAGATGCGAATGACTCTAGTACTTCCAAAAATGAACTAGTGCCATCTGTTGCAAACATGCGTCATGACTTTTCCAACAACCCAATAGCAAATACACACACACACACACACACACACACACACAGATATATATTTAAATACCTTTCCTTGTTGAGAAAAAAATATCTTTTCATATCTTTAAGGATGTGTTAAGCAGTCCAGTATGGCTGATATTTCCAGATGTTTTACTCACAGGTGAGAACAAAAGTAAATAAAAGAAAATAACTCACAAACATCATTCACACTTCAGTGAGGCAGAGAGCTGGTAGTGGGTTTACACAACTGGTATTGTGCAAAATAAGAGTCCATATGATCTAAATTGTAATATCAGCTGAAATATTCTGTATGAGCCCAATAATGCAGCACGATATATGTTCTTCCCTCAGAATTACTGCTGACTCCAGACACTCTTAGTAAAGGAGCAGCTTAAAGAGCTGATGTTTATTTTCTATTTAGACTCCCACATTGAATTAATTTTCAGAACTCTATGACACTTTCTCAGTTACAGCTTCACATTTTCACCTTTTAATACGTATATTACAGATAAAGAATACATTAGGGCTGGTGTGAATAAAAAGAGAGGGATCACTAACAAATTAATTAATGGAGATCTTAATTATGTCTTTCATGAGGGAACACATCTCTTAGCTTAAAAGAGAACTTGACCTTCCTCTGACAGGTCACCACATGAGAACAGGGACTGAGATGCTTGGGATGCCTCCTCTTCTCCCCATCAGGGTCCTGCTGGTGCTCCCTCTACACTCAAGCCTTACCCCTCGTGAGAAGCCCTCCCTGAATTCCCCGGGGGGGAGGGGGGAGTCTTTTTAATCTCATAGCCTTACTAGATAAATTACATCTCAGAGCATCTCTAATTGGAACATGTGCATGTTTCTCTCCTGCTCCACTAGGTGGTGGGCTCCTTGACGATAGGAGCCATGCTGGCATTTCTGTCCTTCCATTCACTCATACACACTCAATTGATTCAGTGAGTAAAAGTAAGGGGAAAATGACTCTTCTGTTTTTTGGTTCTGCCAATGCCCAAGGTGCTTGTCTTTGTTTGAACGTTGGCCTCACTGATGAATCAGAAACCTTTGTTCAACAGGACTGATCCATAGCCTTTGGCTGTGTGCTTGTCTATGGAAGCTACTTAGTCTTGTTTGTCACTGTTTCACCCACTAGAAACATTATGACCCTGAACTTGTCTAAGCAACTTTTCTATTTTTTTCCAATATGGTAGATTCTCTATAACTCAGTCAATACATGCTTGGAAATCCTGCTCTAGTCACCTCTTTAGGAGACACTAAAACAAATATGGCCTCCTTTCCATATTCAAGGGGCTTATTAATGGTTTGGGGAAGTCAGATGATTTACAAATAAAAATATAAAGCCCAAAAATAATACTATTATGATCAATAATTTTAGGTTTGCCTAGTGTTTTAAGATTTCAAACCACATTCCTGTATATCATCTCATGCAATACTCATTATCCCTTAGTGAGACATTAGGTCTACCTAAAGTAGATACAGTTCATAAAGGAAACATGAAATTGATCAGCTAAATATGCCGAGTTTTATCCCATTTTACAAAAGAAGAAACTGAGGCTCATAAAGGTGAATTAGTTCAAACTGCCCATTGGAGAGAGAGATCCAGGAGTGAAAGCAAGGACTGCCAACTCAAGTGTGGCCTTCTTGTCACTTTGCCGCTATCTTCCTTATGTTTCAGGACCTCGGTGTTAGTGAGTTTGCCTTTCTGAACTGTCTTCTTATGGTAAGCCCTTCTGCCCAAATCCTAGATTGATAATTATCTTAGAAACTTGAGTGTCACCACTGCTTTTTCTCCAAAAGTATAGACCAGGATTGGAAACTGATCACCTTTCCCTCACCATTTCTTGTTCAAATTCTCTGGGCTCTGTTGCATGTAGTCAAAAAATAGACTAGGCAGTGGATTTTAGACATTGTTTCTTGTGTATTTAAGGATTTCTCTAATATTTTGCTTATAGTCCTTATGTATACACCTTTTTCCAAGGAACAAATATTAGCCTGAGCATTAAGAATACAGAATTTTGAATCACTAACTCTGTCCCTGCCCCAGATCCTACAAAGGCATCGCCACTCTCACCATCTCATCTCCTACCCCCACCTCCACCCCCTTCCTCCTCTTCCCCCTCCTCAGCCTCCTCTTGGCTAGCATGATCAACATTCATTGAGCACTTACCATGTGCCAAGCACACACAGTCCTGTTTATTTATTCATTCGATCCTCATAACAGCTTACTAGGTACGTATTTATGTTCCATTTTATGGTTGAGGAAACTGAACCCTAGTGAAATTAAATAATTTTCCTCAGGCCGGACAGCAAGAAAGTTATTTGGCAGGTAAAACTCTGGCCATTTTGTCCTAGGAGTAGCAATCAAGGGCTAAAAGAGCTACATAAACCAGCTTTGAGCACAGAAGATGCAAAGTACACTAAAGAAGACTGCAAGTTCTTCAAGGGCAGAGCCTTACAGATCCTCTTATTACAGCCTTTGAAAACACCCTGTACTGTTTGTTTCTCATAGAACTTATCACAATTTTTAATTATGTACTTATTTTTGTGATCATATGTTTAATGTCTGTCTCCCCCTATGCTGTTCCTTCAGTGAGGGCGAGAACTGCTGTGTTCTGTTTCCTTCTGTTTGCCCAGTGCTTAGCAGGGTGCATACCACATGGTAGGTATGCCATGACTAGACAATGAATACATGGATCTCCTCATTGTCTAAGGGCTATGCTAAGGACCTCTTTGATGCTATTAATATATTAGTTCTCAGTGTCAATATCTATGGATCTCATTTCTAGCAAAAGAAAAAAGTATATTAGACCCAGACCTGGTCTCATGCCTTAATCTCTATGCTTGGCAGCACAGGTAATTTGGGTGATGACTTCAAATAACTTAACTACTATACTCTAGCTATAAAAGTATAGGGATGCTTTTGAAGAGAACGAAGTCATCTTCCTAGCAGCTATCTTTCATTTGCATGTTTGGTATGTTTGAAGCAGAGGAACTTTTATAAGGTATGGGCACAATAAATTTTAATAGCATAGA
>NW_017731429.1:3442139-3443964 GCF_001890085.2 Hipposideros armiger | reverse complement strand
TGCCCCTGATAACTCACAAGCTCCCATTTCTACCTACCTGAACCCTATTCCTTCTTCAAGGCCCAGGTCCAAAGCCATTTCTTCCATTAATACTTCTTCGCCTTTCTCACAAGGAAGTAATCTTCTTAGTCTTCTGAATTTTTCCTGTAACATTTCTACATCCCTCTTAGGATCCTTATGTTTTCCCACTCTACCTATGTTTGCTTCACTTCAATTCAGTCTCCAAATTTCAAATTTTAGCATTACTTTCTTGTCAATAGCTTTTAACTTCCCACTGCTCTGGAGAAAAAAAGTAAAATATTTGATGTGGTTTATAGCATTCTACATGATACGGTCTTTGTCTACTGCTATATTCTTACTTCTTGCTGCTTCCATCCACACTGGCCTTCTTGTAGTCTTTTTGTGAGAAATGCCCTTCTAGTTCCAGGGCCTCCATATGTGCTGTTCTCTCTACTTAGACTTCTCCTCCACATCTCCACCTCTCCCTACCTAGTTCATTTTCATTTAGCCTTCAGGGTTCAACTCAAATAGCACTTCTTTGAAGAAACGCCTCTTATTGCCCCTGCAAAGTTAGCAACCCCACACTTTTCCATTGCAGCACATACCACCATCATTTAATGTTTGTTTCCTCAACCAGTATGCAATCTTGATAAGGACAAGGACTTGGGTTTGTCTTATTTCCTATTGGATCCACCCTGCTTACCACAGTGCCTGGATACATAGTAGCTATGGGGTAAATACTTGTTAAATTATTTAAATATAAATAAGTAGAATGCAAATTAGAGATATGTTTATTGAGTGCTTGAAAGTTTTCTTCTTGCCTTATTTCCTAGCTCTCTCGCCTGGCTGCAAACCCCTCGATTTAGTAGTCCCAACAAACCAATCCTCTAAGAAAATATGTATTGAGCAAGGGAAGTAAGGAAAGAATGAACAAATGAACAGATTGGTGAGAAATAAAGTGGTAATCTAACTTCTCACATAACTTTCAAATCCTCATACCTTTTAGAACCTTGTAACACTTCCAGATAATGAAAAATAACTCAATGTTGTCATTCGCATTTTACAGAACAATGGCTTGGTGTTTCGTAAATGTTCATGTTTATTGAGGGATAAAGAACAAAGGAAGAAAACAGAAACACCATTATATTACAGAAAAGATACAGTGTTGATATATGATGCCCAAGTTCAGAGGATCCTTTATTCTTGTAACAACGTGTGTGGGGGAGGGAGGGGTGGATTTACAAATAGGGACAGGCAAAGCGCAAAAGGAATGAGAACAATCCTTTGAAGAAAGAAACAATTGTTTCAGTATGCTTCAGTTACAGGAGAAAATCAAATGATTTATCTATTTTATGTTGGAAAGAGTCAGTTTTGTGAAATCAGGAATGACCTGTCACTACAGTGTCTTTTTAACAGCCAGACCATAGCACTTTTACCCTTATTTCTTTTCCTGCATATCAATCAGCCCCTTGGAGACCAGGCGCCACCCATTCGCAGACCCTTCCCGTCTTATCTGTGCCTGACATGCTCTGTGTGTGACCTTGGGCAAATCACTAATATCTTCTGCAAAATGAGGCATCTGGTCTGGTCTCTAGGGTTCCTTTAATTCTATGATTGTCTTTCCTTGCTATAAGTTTTGATCCATGGCTGCTCATGCCTGGATTTCATTCATTCAATATTTACTGTCTACTCTATGCCAGGGGGTGTAAGAAGTGCTAGGGATGTAAGGGTAGAACAGTAGTAGTCTTTTTTTTTTTATTAGTTTCAGGTGAGCAAAACAATGTACTAGTTAGACATTTATACCCCTCATAAAATGATAACCCCC
>NW_017731429.1:3406887-3442101 GCF_001890085.2 Hipposideros armiger | reverse complement strand
CCATTGGCTATATTCCCTATGCTGTACTCTACATCATGTGAATATATATATATATATATATATATATATATATATAGTTGATCACAACAGCAATATTCTTGAATGGCAAAACCTTTGCCTTCAGAGGGAGCTACACTCTAGTGGGAGGAAACAGACAATAAATAAGCTAAATAAAATAGGTGGTATGATAGATACTGGAGAGTACTAAGGAGGAAAAAAAAAAAAAGAAGGCGGGGCAGAGACTGAGAATGTGGTGCATGAGGGTGGTACGGAACAAGTGCCAGAGAAGGTCTCACTAAGAGAGCAACATTTAAGGAAAGACCTAATCCCTGTCTCATAGCTGTCTGCCCCAGCCCTTAGCCACTGCATCTGACTTAGTTTGACTGTGGCTTTCTAGATCCCTTGCTTCTGTCTCTTAAATCTGATGTTTCTGCTTGTCTTCTTGACAGGCTTGGTTCTATCTTTGTCATCTATTGCCAGGACCATTGTCATCTCTTACCAGGACCATCAGCATTGGCCCCTACTTTGTCTCACTAGTCCCACCCTGTCTATACTCCATCTTCCCCTCTTTTCTGCCAAGGTGTTATCTTCATTATAATCAACTCCAGTGTCACTTTCTAGAAATTCCCCACTTCCTTCCTTCATTGGTCTCTGACAACTTCACCTACCTCCTAGCTATCACCACACTTAACCCTTTATTCTCCTAACATGTCTATTCCTTGCTTACCTCCATAACTACACACAAACACAGCTCTTCTGCCCAGACTTCCCTTGCCCCACCTCTCCACCTGGCAAGCTGCCACCTGACCTTCAAGGCTCTCTCTGTCCAAAGAGTGCTTCCTCTGGGGCACCATCCTCCCTTCCTCTGGGTGAAATCAGCTTTCTACTCCTCAGCACTCTATACCTTGCATGTAGCTCTCTGGTGCATTTATCAAATTGCATTGTGATTTTACATCATCCTGTTTCTAGCTATCCTTCCAGAGAGAGCATTCCTTATTCCTCCCTCCATACTTTGAACTTAGTAAATTCTTGATGTAACACACGAGGATGGAGAGAATGAGGAGAAAGGAGAGGGGAGGAGAGGGGAGGAGAGGGAAAGAAGGCTGTCAATCAGCCGTGGGAAGTGGGCAGCGGAAGTACAGAAGAGGCCTGACAGTACCTCCAATCCTAAAACGTGAGGCCTCTGCATTCACCTTCCTCCCATTCGTCTAGGTATGACCTTTTGTTCCATTTCTTCCAACTGGGCTTCGGCCACTCAGCCCCCACCTGGTGGCCCAGTTCTGAGGATTCGCCTTCTGTCTTGTTCTTCTCTGCCTGCATCTCTCATTTGGAGACCTGCCTAATATGTCAGGCTCATCAAACCTGGAACTCCGTCTTGCTCTTGTTTATCCCCCTCCCCTGTTTTCCCTTTTTAATCTCTGCCCTGCTCATGAACCCAGGCAGGTGGCCAGGATCCCGCTAATCCCTGACAGACTTCCACATTCTGACTCGGAATGCTCCTGGGTTCCTTCTTTGCCTTCCATTGGCTGCCTGCTGCGGCCACCATCTCCCCCACCCCCCTTGCCATCTGACTGTTTAGATGACCACCTGCTCTCCAAAGCCATACACTTTGGATCGCATGCTTTGCCTGTTCAATTGGCCGGCTTCCCGAAAACCTCTGGACGCAAGTCTGTTGTTTTTGTTTTGTTTTGTTTTTCCTTTGAGTTCTAGATCCTGGGCCCACCCAGGTTTGCCTTGCTTCCGGCCCCTCTCTGATAAGACGGGGGACACTTGAATAGAGAAATATGGTCTTGGGGATATGACTGGGTTTGTCCAGCCCACTTTAAGGTATCCAACAGTATTTGGATACTGTGGGGCTTTACTGGAAGCTGCAGTCTAACACTCTCATTTTACAGATGAGGACACGGAAGCCCAACCAGGGAAGTGACTTTCCGAAGGCTGCACAGATAGCCTGCAGCAGAACACAGCTAAGCCCATGAATCCTGGGTCATATTCAAGAAGTGTCCTTTTCACTAGACTCTGTCACGCTGGTAGGCCTGTTTTTCACAAACCCGAGCTCTGTAAAACAAGACTCATAGAATCACATACAAGCACCTTGAAGAAATGAGGATACTAACCTATAGCCAGCACCTCTTCAAGCCAAATAGAGCCAATTAGATTAATCTCCTTCAAGGGCACAGATGTATGGAAAGAGCCAAGAAGAGACAATAGCTTTAATTTATTCCAAATAGAATATTTTTGAATTTCTCTTCTGGGTGCCAATAAGCTTGTGAGAGATGGTCTAGGGATTCAGAGCAATTAACCAATTAAGAGAAGAAAAGAAATCAGAAATTGGTTAATAATGAATCATCCAGTGAGGGAAAGACAGCATTCCACAGGAGATGTTCCTGAGACCAATGCTTTTAAAACCAATTTGGTCTGTGTCCTAGAAGAAGAATGGAACATATGCCAACTATATCTGTCTAGTGAATTGACAACTGTCACATGTATAAGACAATTGACTAGGCCTTGCTGGGGATTGAGGGATGCATTGAACAAGCTCTTCATCCTGGTGAGTTTAAAATTAATTGGGGAGAAGGCTGTACACATAAATAATTATAATTCAAGGCACGCAATAAGTGTTGTATAAATAAGAATGCAGTGGGATTGCTGCAAAAGAAGTGACTTCTTTCCTCCAGGGTGGAGTGGCGAGTGGCATGGGAGCAAAGGCTTCTGGAATCTCAGAGGTAGACCTCACTTAATGGGCCGGGCTAGAACCCTGAGAGGCACCCTGATGCCATCTCTGTCTCACCTCCTATACCCAGGCAGTCATCTAGCCTATCCATTTCAATGCCTAAAACACCTTGCAAACCAGCTTTTTCCTTCTGCTGCTACGTTAGTTAGGGGCCTGGTCATCTCTCAGCAGATGTCTGAAGCAAGGCCCTGGCTGATCTTAAGTCCACCGTCTCCCCTTCCTTCAGTTCATCCTCCACACTGCTGATGGAATGTGGAGGTCTTGCTGCTAATGGATCACATCACTCTGGAGTTTGAAATCCTCCGATGACTCACCATGTGTATATAAGGCCTTCGCTGATCTGGCTTCTGTTTCCACTCAAGGCTCAACTCCTATTCCTCTCCTTGCACATTATGTTCCAGTAATATCGAATTCCCAGCATTCTCCCTAAAAGAGCCTCTCTCTTTTAGACCTCCACAATTCTTCCCTGGATGCTTCTACATCCTGCTCTGCAAACCATAGTGCATGATGAGCAGAGAGCCATTTGTCAACCAGGAGGCATCAAATTCACTGCCAGTCTTAGAAGGGCCTTCTGGGTCAGTGGTTCTCTCTTCTCCAAAAAATTTCCCTGACAGCATCACTCCACCCTATTCTATCTCAAGTACGGGATCCTAACCTTTTTTGTGCTTCCTTGGTTGAAGCCTTTTTATCAAGTAAGGGTAGAATTGCTGGCAGAGACATTATGAGAGCCAGTTACAAGGAAGTGAACAGGATGATAAAAAATAAAATTAAAAAAAAGGAAAATAACATCTCAAGTACATGCAATGTGTTTCATGCATTACATAGTCTATTGTCTACATTCACTACATTTAGTCTTTATAACAAATTAGCAATCTGCATCCCATTTTAAAGGTAAGGAAAACAGGGCTCATACAAACTGATTGCTTCTCCAAAGCCACTTAGTGAGGAAGGAGTAAGGGTCACCTAGTTGAACCTTCTCCGTTCTCTTCCCACCCCCTCATCAGTGCCAGCATTGTAACCATGTCCCCCAATTGCTATCTGAATCATTCAAGATAAACTTGCAGAATTTGGTTTTAGTGCAATCATTTTTTTTTTTACTGTTTCTCTGAAAATGAATTATTTGCATGTTGTAGATGCGTGACACCTCCTGCCTCCCTTCTCCAGGAAGTTCTGAGGTGAAGACAGAGCCCAGACCATATACAGCTTCTAGTTTCTCCTTTCTTAACAAGAGGCTTAGAATTGCAACTCTATACAACTCACAGTGACTTGAGACATTATGTAATGCAATGCCATTTTTTACAGAACAGAAAACTGGGACCATAAAAATCATACAGCGCCTAAGTGGCAGAGGCTGGACCAGAACCTCACAGGCCAGAGAGCTCATCATTTCCAGAGCCCTGATGGCTGAGCACTTGCACATATTGCTCCTGTTTATGCTCACAGCAAATCTGTGGTGTAGGTATTACCTGTATTTCGCAGGTAGAGAAAGTGAGTCTCAGAGAGGTCAAGAGACTCAACCCGAGTCACACAGCTGATTAGGGGTAACAGAGAGCGGATTCAAACCCAGGACTCACAGCTGGCTTCAACCACCACTCCTCATGAACATTTCAAGTTCCAATTTTAAATACGCAAAAGGAGGGATTTTAAAACTAGAGCCTCGTGGGCTGGCTGAGTGGCGCATTGGTTAAGAGCTGGCTTGGGATGCCAGAGGGCCCCCGTTCGGGTCCCACATATGAGGGCCAGTGACACTGCCCTCTACAGCTAAGATGCTGAACAACAGCTCAACCTGGAGCTGGGCTGCCGTGAGTCGCCAGCGACGGCGTAGGCTGCAGCCCCTGCTGCAGTGGATTGCCATGGGCTACCGTGTGCTGCCAGCAGCCAGCATGAGTGGCCAGCAGCCGCCATGAGCAGCTGTCCAGAAGCCAGCGACTGATCTGCCTCGCCCGGGAAGAGCGCAATGATGGTGCCAACTTGGGCCAGTGAAGCAACGTCCTCCACAACTAGACTGAAGAACAAAACAACAGCAACTTGTCTGTTCCCCTTCCCCCAATTCCCCAGAGCTGTTCCCATCGCCCAATTCCCCAAAAAAATTCTTTAAAAAAAATAGAGCCTCGTGACTTTTAAAAGAACCCAGTTGGGTTAGTTGAATCCTTTGGCAGCTCAGGCCAAATGGGATAGAAAACATCAATCAATGACTCCACTATGTGAACAATCTTTTCTTTTAAACACTTAAACTTTAAGGATTTTTTTTTCTTTTAAGAGCTTGTGGATAGCATATTGAAATTCTTGGGATATTGTTGCCTGTTATTTTACTTATAGAATGCCATTTTCTTGTGTCTTTGTGCTTAAAAGACACTGATTCCTGATTTATAAAGATAAATATCAAGTAAAAACACATGCCCTTGGCTGTATACACCTAGGAAAACCAGAGCTATGCAGTGAAAAGGCAGAAAACACAGCTCTTCAGTAATCAAGGGTAGCATCATACCATGGAGAAAAATAAAATATTGGAAGCCCTCGAAACATGAAAACAAGACCCTGTTCAAAACCGCCAACTTTTATTTCCATCATTTGGAAGACTTCAAGGGCAAAAACAGAAACAGGAAATGCTGATTCTAAAAACCCTTGACAAAATAGCAGCCTAGAAATTAATATTTATCACATTTTCCGTGTTCCTGACAGAACAGCTCCTTATATGCTAATGTTTATGAATACAAATTTGCAGGCTCTGTGGACATATATTATCTTTTCAGAAAATACCAAGGTAGGCAGGTGCTTTCTTATTTATGATTACTAGAGCTAGAAAACCACCAAGAATGGACAAGAACATTTATGACAAATAAAATTGAAATCAATGGACCATATACATGTTAGTCATACACTGATTCAATTAATTACAGTGAGAAAATAGACAATGGCTGTCTTACCATTTCAGACAATTTAGAAAACATCTGTGATGCGCTTTTTATCTTATTCACTCTTAGATTAGTGAGGACGAAGTAAATAAACATGGATGGATGATGGAGCTAGGGTTTAGTCATTTATTTAATAGAATGAGATGCGTTTTCCTTTGGCAAGGGATACAGAGAGCATACAATCATGTTCAATGGCTTTGAACTAAATGTCCATAGCATCATACTACCACACAGCACATGGTATCACATTTCAAGTATCATTATTATGCCACCACTGTTTCTTAACATTTCCTTTACTTAAGAAGTTTCAGTAAATAAAAATAAACAACCTACAGACTGACTTTATCTCTTACTATAGATTTTGGGGACATTTTTGGACCATTTTTTTTGGCTGAGACATTCTTTTGTTCAACATAGTCTGATTGTTTCCGATACTATGTGCTTGGACTTACACTCTAATAAGACAGACAGGTGGTAGTTTCATAGTGGTGACGTGAAGATGTTGAGTGTCACAATGGAGGAGTATGTGAATTCTTGCTTCTGTATCTGCAGTATCTAGCACCCTACAGCTGAGCTCTGCTAAAGTCTATCCCATAATAGATGGTAAGAATATTGATGCTAGCGACGGTGATGGTGATAGTGGTGGTGCTGCTGCTGCTGCTATCACCATTAATTGAGACCTTACGGTATGTGTGGCACTATAAAATGAGATAAATGTCTACTTAACTATCAGAATAGCCCAGAGAATTATTATTAATCTTCATTTTAGATGAAGTAACCTAGGCTGGTGAAGTTAAGAGACTTTGCCTGAGGTTGCACAGCTATTAAATGACAAAATTAGGGAAAAACAGATGGGTCCCAGCTCAACAGGGATATAAAGCAAAGAATGTTTAAAACTGCCTTGGGCCCCATGTGAGGGAGCTAAGCACCAGCCATATTTCCAAACTGACTGCTCTGAGTTTGCCCTGTGGCCAGCTGATGCACATGCCCCAAGAAAGGCCCTGAGGTTTAAAGCATTTTCCCTCATTCTCTCTCCTACATTCCAGTTCCCACAACAGGACTTTTTGGTGGCTTACTTTGGTGGTCTCTATTCTGAGGCCTGGAGTCTTATTCCAGAAGCACAGTTCAAATGTGGGGTCTACAGGGAACCCTCATGATAACAACTGGCACTCATACTCCTCTAAGATTCCTCCTGGTGTAGGTGCTTGGAAGACTAAGTCATTGAATCTCCACTAATGACAGCGCCTGACGTTAAATCATGATGAATGAATGACCTTATCAGAGGCTCAAGGTCACTGCTTCAGCAATTGGGTCTACTCCCTGCTATGAGATGCCTCAGTTCTGGATCCAATCACCCATGCAGGGCACCCTACACCTGGCCCAGCCCTCTGTCTCTTTTTACCTGGAACTATCATGCTTCCACCTAGTCTACAGACATGGATGGAGCGCAGCAGAGAACACACTACAGATGAACTACTGGGCTCACAGTCATACTTGACATGGGTCTTAAAGAATAGTTAAGAGCCTCCCGGGGTTGGGAATGGGAGAAGCGGGGAAGAGGCATAAGCAAAGGCAGAAGAGTCTTAAGAGTAGATGTTAAGTTTGAAGAATGTCAGGCAGCCCGTGGGATTAAAACAGAGGCAAAGCAGCTTTGTGGTAGCGCGAGGACAGACAACAACGAGATCCCAAAATGTAATGCGCCCTCACTATCACACTCACCCTAACTCACATGAAGCTCCCATAGAAGTATGAGATAGACATGGTCAAGTCCAAACCACTGTTCCCAGGTTGCCTGTGTAGTTTGAGAAGCCCTCCACACTTACTAAACTCCCTGCAGGGTTCAGTCACAGGTTTTCAGAACACACTCAGTCAATAACTGTTGTTGACATCAGCTATCAAATGGGGCATTACCTGAAAATACGGAATATGATTATCTCCGATGAGTGTGGCTCACTGAACATCTTCTCGGCGCTCACCCATCTTTCACCCTGACAGATACTGTAATTCAGAAGGTTCCCCCTACCCCCACCTTCAGTATACTCATCAGCTCAGACATTCTGACTCCTCCAGGAGGAAACTAGCTGAGAACCTGTGGGAACCTTCTATTCCGTTCTATGGCATAGACCATCTATGGTGTTTGAGTCCTTTTTATCATGGTATCAACACCAGCTTCCAAGGGAAACCCCAGTCAGTTGTCAGAGAACACCTATCTTCTACACATGCAGAAAACAAACATCCCAAATTCCTCTTGTGTTCTTTAGCTTTTCCTCTCTTTTTAAACCTATTAGACAGACCATGCTACGACATACATAACAGATGATCTGACTTTTCTGAACTTTAGTCTCCTCATCTGTAATACAAGGGTAATGACATTTAGCTTACAGGACTACGGTGAAAATTAAAGTATGTATGACTACTGTGCTTCACATAGGACCTGACAAATGTTCATTCTTGTTATTTTATTGTAATCATCACCATTAACAAAGCATTTGGTACAGCCTGTTTAACAACAGGCTCATCACAGCTGACAAGATCCACAAGGAAAGTAGGGAAATCTGAAATTTCTATTTTTATCACTGCTGACTAGCCATAAAAGAAATGGCTCGTTCTCTATGTTATCCACTATTGGGTTTCCATGCACAGATTGTTGGAGGCACTAACTTGGATGAACTTACTGACATCTGAGGAAAAATCCATTCTATTTGATTATTGTGAAATGGATCAGCACTAAATGTGGGCTAATCCTTTGGCTCCTTAGATTTTCACTGAACAGCTTAGGTGAGGGGCCTTTGGTCAGTCGGCTTAAAGCACACATCCCAATGCAGTACATAATCAAGGTGGACCTATCCAGTGACACCTGGAGAAAATGAAATGGGGATAAAAACAGTCCTGAGGTTATGAGATTATTTCTAAAAAATATCCCCACCTCAGGATGTTGCCGCCGAGTAGCTTCTTGTCACTTTCAGGTTTTAATGCCTTGATTAATTATGAAGTGATGTTTAATTATGTATTTTATTATGCACAACAAATATAAATTGCATACCTGATTGTTCATAACTGTATTGAAAATATGTATCATTTATCCTTGAATGTGAAAGGCCTTTTTCAGGATGGGTAAAGCTGTTTGGGGAATAGAGTATGGGTGGAATTAATGGTCCTCACATTAATCATTTATGTTATGAAAATGTGAAGGTCATCCTCCACTTTAAGATGCCTCAGAATTCCTTTTGTAAAATCTGGTAGCTGAATTTCAATATGCAAAGCAGAGGATTATACAATGTGCACTTACTATCCCCTAAAGGCATACAGCTTTTGTTTAATAAAGATGTTATTCTAAGAAGCTTTACTGTAGCTTTGTTATATACCAGAACTCGTCTTAGAAAAGTGGTTATGAGTAAGGTCAGGTTGACCTATCTCTTTGGGTAGAAGTATGAATGTCATCGCATGTGCCTGTTAATTTTCTCAGTCACAAGCTGACAAGTATCACGATATAAATCTATAGATGCAGTTTTTTGAGCACCTTCTTGGAACCAGGCATTCAGCTAGAAATAGGATTTTATTAATAGTAGTATACTTTACATGGTGTTATGGACACTAATCAAGTACAAGGTGCTAGTACACATTTGACATCCATCTTATATCATTTCTATATTATATTTCCCCATCTTATAAATGAAGGCTAATAAGCACCAGGAGAGTGTCTTGTGGAAGTTCACGCAGCTATGATAGGTGAAACAACCACCCCACTGCAAAGGCCAAGTGCTTTCATTACCAACAAATGCATGTTGTCACAGTTCTGAAAATTAGAATCCATGATCTCAAGGTGGGAATTTGGGGCAGGTGTGGCCAGGACCAGAGGGGCACGGTGGCTGCTTCAGGACCTTTAGTTTTGAATCACTGTTTCTGATGGTCAAGATGACAATCAGTGGGCAAAACACTAGGGCAAGATAGAAACGGGCTTCATTCAGGCCCCACTGATGGTGGGACTTTTTTGAGCTTTCACTGCTCCAAAGTTCAGTTTCTTATCCATAAAGCAATAATCATAGTAACTACTTCTACATGTGTTGAGAGGGTCAAATGAGTTAATAATATGTTGAATGCTTTGGTCAGGGCACAGAATGCCATAAGCCATCAATAAATGTTAGTTGTTATTATTGGTATTTTCCCTTCCTTCTCTAATAATTTTAACCACTATTCCAGTTGTCTGCAAACTCATAATTGACCTCCTTCCATTTTTTCCCTCTTCACTTTGAATCTCAAAGTCTAGATGTGCAGAACCTAAAACATCAAAAGGTTCATACGGCCCCCTCCTCCCCTTTATGCCCCATCTTGACACCAATACCCCTTCTTTCTTGATCTCATTTCAGTCCTCTTTGTTCTATTTTAGTGTCTCTAAGATACATGTTGAAAATCAACCCTATGATCACTACTCCTGTATAGATTAGCAAGAGACACAGAAAGACTAACATGCAGTGCTGTTAAACAAAAAAAAAACAAAAACAAAAAAAAAGAGAAATGAAAAATTGTTCTCTAACCAATAAGAAATTGAATCTCATATTTTCGGTCCAAGCAAATCAGTGTTTCAGTAGATGTGTGCTATGGGATGTCTGTGGCTATGCAGCGAAACCACATTTTTCTTTTTCTTTTTCTTTCTTTTTTTTCTCTCTTTTTCTCCCTTCCTTCCTTCCTTCCTCCCTTCCTTCCTTCCTTCCTTCTTTCCATCTCTCTTTTTCCATTTAAGGAAGATAATTAAATTGTCTCCTTTAAGTAAAGGCCATGTAAGATAGCAGTAACCAGCTGCAAAGAGCATGAATTAGAGTGCAAGTGTGCTAATTCAGGCTGACAGGGAGCAAGGGTGGCCTGAATTACTGACAGCTCTGACTCAAAAAACATATCTGTTCATCAGGAAGGCAGTATTGCCTAATGAGGAAGAGCATGTAAAATATCTTGGAACTTAAGACCCTGGTCCACGAATTACTGGCTATGCAATCTTAGCAAAGCCACTTAATCTTTTGAAACCTGAGTTTCCACATACATAAAATAGGTATAGGGATAGTTCTAACTCATACACTTTTGCTGAGGATTAAATAAAATAACATAATGTATTGTCTTAACACAGGTCCTGGCACATAGTACATACTCAATAGAAGATTGCTGCTATTATTACTAACGGTATTATCATCATTACCCTCATCATCACTATAGTTTTGCACATAAGCAAATGAAAGAAAAAAGTAAAATGATACGTGATTTTGATCATTGTGTTGCCTTGGGGGAATATATCATAGCTTGTAATTACCTGGTTATTGGTGAAATACAAATTTGGATTCAAACAACACTGATTAAGTGACCACTGTGTGTCAGAGCTGACATCTTTGCAAATATGACAGCAATCCTCACAAAAGCTTATTTAAAAAGTTTAGAATAGTCACAGAAAAGTGGCTCTTCCAAGATCAGACAGCTTGTAGGTGCAGAACAAGAACATAAACATGGTGACACAGTGTCCTGCCCCCAGTGAGGGCTCGGTGATCAGATACCGAATGAATGGACGGATGAAGGATACGGTGTGGGTTAGGCGAAACACGGAATTTAAACTGTCTGATTGTGAATACTTTGGTTGGATTTATTCATTCTCAATTACTGACTGTGTGATCTAGACAGAATTGGTTCATCTGAAACTCAGTTTCCCCACCTGTAAAATATGGACAAATATATCTGTCCCACAGAATTAATGTGAGGGTAAAATGAGACAAAACATAGACAGTGTCCTGCATCATGCCTGGTACATAGCAAATGCTCAATCCATGCCACTGTCCTTGCCTTTTCCCCTGAAACTAAAGTCTATCTCTTCCCTCAAACTATCACAGCCTTTTCCTTACAACAGCTAGCTCACGGGTCAGCACTTCCCTCCCTCTTTAAGGCAACCATTTATTTGCCTTCCAGGTTAGTTTGAAAACCCAGACTCTGTAATACCTTCTCTGAGTCTAAAGCCATTCACTAGCATGCTACCTTCTCCCCCCACCCCCAACCCCACCTATGCTCACCTTCTCTGCCCACCTTACCTTCTTAGGTATTCTTTAGGACACAGTCTCACGGCCCCTTCACACCTCTTCATTTCTCTGGCTCCCTCTGCTTTCTTCAAAACAGTGCCAGAATTCACAAGGTCATAATATGCTTCCCCCTCCCATCTGTCAATATATTATTTTTTAGTCTTTTAGATAGCATTAGAATTCTACCTTCTCCAGGAGGCCTTCCTAGCTGAAACTCATACAATTTATTTATTTTTTATCCTATTTCATCTAGGGATGGACTTCCTATTTTCCTAACCCTCACCCCATTTTATACACTTAGAATGTTACTCAACCCTCATTTATACCCTTGGTTTACATACAATATAAATTCATTATTGTCCATTAATGTGTTAAGGGCCAAACTCTGTGTCCAAGTTTCTTATAAATGTATCATAAGACAATGTGAATGTATTCTTTGACTCTAAACTCTTAGAGTATCTTGATGGGTTAATGCTCCAAAAACAGGTTATAAAGATTTTGCATGATAGCATCACCATATGGTGGTATAACTCCTTATTTACACGTTAGGCTCTTATTTAGATTTATGTTACCAGTGTTTTTCATAATTTCCAACATGTAGTAAGGCTCAAAAGAACCTGAATAAATATCTGTTATTTTCTAGTCTAGTTCTATGAACGCAGAGGGGCTTAAAATTCTTTTAACTTAAGTGACAAAGGAAAGGAGGAGATAATGAATGGTGATACTGGTTCAGAGTAATAGCTGGACACTCTGTACTGCATACTACATACTATATACCTGGGCTTTCCATACACCATTTAATTCAGCCCTTACAAAATAGCATGAAGAAGGTGTAATTATTTTTAGAGAGAGAACTGAGGCATAGTATAGTAAATAACGTCCTCAAACTTAAACAATAAACAAAAGCCTAAGTTTGAAACCTTGGTAGAGCCTGTGCTTTTAACCATTATTAAACCACACTGTCTTGTACAGATAGTTTTTGGATCAGTTATGCCATGCCTACCTTCTATTTATGGGATTAGATTCTAGCTCCTTACCAAATACGCAAGGCTTTCTCAACCTGGCCCAACCCTTCCTTTTCCAGGTGTAACTCTTAGCACTCTCTCCTTATACCCCACTCAGCAGCCGGAATAAATACACCCAGTTTCCCTAAAATGCTCTTGATCTTTTCCTTCCCTTGCTTTCTCACTGTGGAATGTTGTCCTTCCCACCTCTGCCTATTCAAAATCCTTATTCTTTCTGACTCATTCATGTTCAATATTTTCCATTGAGTGTTCTCTATTTCTGGGCTGGAATTATTTGCTCTTTCTTTGGCTTATCCAGAATTTTTGGTTTTTGATTGGAGAAACAAACTGTTTTGTGATTAAATGGTGACTTTCCTGGCTTTTCCATTGAAATAACAGATCCCTTAAAGGCAAACATTACACAGAGTTCTATGAGTCCTTGTATACTAACAGTGCCTTATACATTACCTAGTAAACATGTACTCAAGTGTTTGTGAATGGATGATAAAAAAAAAAGAAAAGAAGGAGCAGGGAGACAGAGGCAGAAAGATAGAGGAGAGAGAGAGAAAGTGAGATATATTACTTAATTTGGTGGCTCATATAAGGTCCCCGGTGCTTAATTAACTCAAATCTGCTCTTACTTTGAAATTAAAATGCATTCAAAGCTCTATATATGCTTTCAAAACACTCATTGCATTTAATAATATCTGTTCAATATCTATCCTTATACCTGGGAGAAATTTACACTGACTAATGTAATAATATTTTATTGTAGTAAATATTTATGAGTTGCAATTTTAAGCAATCACACCAAGTGCTTACAGAAGTACAATATATTTATTCGGGGCATAATTTAGAGCATCCTGAACATAGTGTTTCATATACAAGACAACCCTCAAAAGTCCTTCCATTAGAAGAAGCATAATATTGGAGAGACGCTAATCTTTTTATATGCTTCTTTTGTACTATGGACAGACAGACAGACACACACACACACACACACACACACACACACACAGAAAAAAAGAGGAAGGAAAAAAAATTCTCCAAATTACATAATCATTTCTTCCTTCCAAACATCCCATTATGACACCCCCCGCCCCACGGGAGCTCCGTTTTCAGGGAAGGCTCTGTGCCCCCTTCAGTAAAAGCCGTTTCAAGTGTGAGCTAATCCCATTATACTCATTGCAATTACAGGCCTGTGTCCTAGCCTCCTGCCGACAGAAGTCTACCTCATCTCGCCCCTAATTAAGAGTACAAAATTCTTCCCAAACCACCTTCATTATGACGCACAGCATGCTTGGCTCTATCAGGCAATACCCTCACCTTCTGGAAGAATCAACTGCCTCTTTGAAATTCGAGGTAACCACCCTCGAGTTAATTATGTCAATGAAAACCTTTTTCCTACACTCAGCAGAAGAAGCCCATTTCACTAGAACAACAATGGGACAAGAAAAAGAAACCTTGGTTACAATGAAAGGTAATTAGAAAGATCATGTTCAGCTTAAGAATGAACACATGGAATTGTAATAGATAAGTCTGATATGGGGGTGGGAGGCAGTGGATGGGAGCAGGGGGGTTGTTTCTTTTGAGGGGTGAAAAGGATAACTAGTGCATTGTTCTATACACCTGAAACTAATAATAATAATAATAATAATAATAATAATAATAATAAAAGTGGGGGACACCTGTATCAGTTTTCTCATCTGTAAAAAAGAAAGGATAATAATCTCATAAAATTATTGTAAGGACTAAAAAAAAAAAAAAAAACCAAAAAACAAGAACGAACACATGCACCCCGTGAACAAAAATGGAGAAAAAAACTCGTCCAACCAAAAGAAAATGATCGTGTAAGCCTTCTTAGTAAAGTGTGTGCTTACTTTAAAAAAATTGAAATGGTGAAACAACTACAAAACAGACAGATTTGTTTCCCTTTGACCATAAGATAGCTGAAAACACAGGCTGTGGACAGATCGAAATGCGAGCATTTTCTGTAGCGGACCCTCACATCAAAACCCAGTCCCCTTAGAAAACCAGCCCTGAGACTGGGGGGCAAATCGCTTTTCTCTCTCCAATGTGAACTGACTCCCCTTAACAACCACACCCAAGAAATTTAAATAAGGAAATGCCCAGGGCCCTTTCCTGCCTTAACATTCACTGAGGGCCACAGGTCACTTTGACTCACACTGATCCGGCAGGAAACAGCTGGTGCACTTGATTTCATCGAATACCCGCCAGCATTATTGAATGTATCAGGCACTGATATACTACTCAGGCAAAAATCTCAGCAAGCAAAAATGTATCATAAGGGTGCTGCTAATCAATGAGGTTCTTACAATGGGATTTCATTTACAACCTCAGTACAGGCCCAGGTGAGCCCTTATCATTTTAATGGCCATGATTCTCAAAATCGGTCCAGGAGCAGCAACTCTTAGAAACTTGTAAAAAACGTAAACCTGTGTTCCTCATTCCAGGCCCTTTAAATCCAAATCTCTGAGAGTAAAGCTCAGCAATGTGTTGCAACGAGACCTCCAGGTGATTCCGATGCACACTAAAGTTTGAGAATACTGGAAAAGTCCTGAAGTGTCTGTCTCCTTGCCTCCACTCTTGCTCATCTGCCATATATTCTTCACTCTGCCACCAGACCAGTTTCCCTAAAATCTGAATCTGATCATGTCCAACTCTTTCTCTCCCTCTCTTTCCCACTCTCTTCCTCCCTCCTCCTTAAAACCCTTCAGTGACATTGGTGCTCCATCCCTCATCAACTAAAGTTCAAACTTCTTAGATGGCAAACCAACCGAGCTTTTCACCATCTGGCCCCATCCAACCTTTCCAAAGTCGCTCCTTCCCACTCCCTTTTGTGCACTCTGCTCAGGCCATGAAGAACCTGCTGCTGTCCCACGACAAGGCCATGCCTACTGAGGAATCAGTGCTTTGATCAGGCTGTTTTCTCTGCTCAGAATGACCTCCCTCACCAGTATGTTGGCCAACTCCTTCTCAACCTGCTAGAATCTTCCCAAGCATCACCCCCTCTCTGAGGCCCTCTCTGGCCCATCCCTTCCTCTCCACTTTTCCCTTCATGCCTCCAAACTGAGCTGAGTCTACAGAACTTCTATGATTGCACAACTTTGATGAATAAATCTGAATGGTTATGCTGTATGGTAGTTTACTTACAGCTCCCTTACTAGCCTGAACTCTTCAGAGAAGTTGGGGAGGATGGATACTTGGATAGATTATGTCTATTTTATTTTTATATCCTTAACTGAGACTATAACAGGCATATATTAGTAATTTCAATTACTATTTCTTTGAGTAAATAAATGAATTGACTTTTGAACCTCTATTGTCTACAGCCCTGTGGGGTAGTAATTTATCACTCTATCTCTATTTTATAGATGTAAAAACTGGGCCTCAAAGAAGTTAAATAACTGTGCCAGCTGATAAAGGCAAAGGTGATTCAAAGGTAGGTCTTTTGGACTCTAAAGCTGATACTTCCTCAACCAAACAACAGTGTTTTGCCAAATAAACTAAAGATTAAATGACTATACACAGCCATATTTTTTGACATGTTTTCACATTTTCTTTACATGTAACTTTCATTATATGAAATAAAGATCTAGGTTATGATTGAGCTAACTATGAAGTTAAATATTCTATATATGAGTATAAAGCCAAATATTTCTGGCCCTCAATTTCTTCATCTGCAAAAAGGCTCTGTTATATATTACCCATAATAATCAGCCATTATTATTATTTGATATTAGTATAATAGCTTCTAGCCATAGTAATCTATGATTGTGAATGGAGTTCTTCATGTTTGATTATGTTGTTTCAATAGCCTAGCTCAGTCTGGGTACATTCATGATGCTTTTTAAAATTTATTTGATTGACTGCCATCACAACTGTGTCACTTCTCATTAAAAATGTTTTGACTGAATAAGGGTATAAAGTTGACCACAAGGTCTCTCTCCTCAATGCATATTTTAGATTTGCCAATCTAAATGCATAAGGAAAACAGTTGAGAACTGACTTTTTATCTTTATAACTAGCTACACACATTATATTTTCACAATTTTATCCTTGGTTGGTGTAGCTAAACCATCGTAACAGTTATCATCACCGTCAAAGTCGTTTTATGTCAGACCCTCAAATTAATAAATGCTAAGGATGAGTTTAATTAGCTGAAACCTAAATTGTCATTATTAATTTACCAGTTACATTACAATACCTTGTAAAACATTTATGCTGCAGTAAATGGAGTACCCACTTTCCAGGGATCACGTGGCATAGCTAATTTACTATACAACTAAATATTTAATTATAATCTTAGCAAAGCTAAAGGTACTCAGCTAAAATTAAATTGCATTACTTGCAACAAAATGCTTAACATCATTACTTTGTGTACTATAAAATTCTAGCAAAGAAATAATGGAAGTTCAGGCATTTGTAGGTATTTCTGAAATATCCTTAGAATAGCTTTGAGAGGTAGATGGAACTAATGTAAATTAATCAGATTTTACTAAGTAGGTCAAACATGGAAAGTCTGAAAGTTTTTACATTAAGATTATACTCTGATGGGTATAGAATTTCTGGGATGATGAAAAGTTCAAGAATTAGATAGTGGTACACAACATTGAAAGTGTGCCTAATGCCACTGATTGTAAACCTAACAGTGGTTAAAATGGTAAATTTTATGTTAATGTATATTTAATCACATTCAAAAGAGACTATATTCAAGTTTGATTATTGTTTTCCTCATTCACTACACAGTGTAATTCCTGAGTACTGAATAGGCCACGTTCAGCATCACACCCCAGCTTCCTAGCATTGTAAGGCATCTATCAAATGAATACATTTACAATTGTTGAGGTTTTTTTTCTGCCACTTACTTGAAGATAATGTCTAGTTTCTTTAAAGAAAATACTGGGGCATACACAGACGTATTGGGGTGATCACTTTGTGAGGTATATAAATGTCTAATCACTATGTTGTTTAGTACACCTGAAACTAATAAAAAAAAGAAAAAGAAAATCATTCTATTTCATAAAGACATACTATTTGCTTAACCAGTGATGGAAATGTATACATTTAAATAGGTATGATATTGAAAAAGAGGCAATACGCAAGCTAGAATGCAGAATGCTAATTGAAATGCAAAAGTAAGCCATCTTCTGCTATTTGAATGTTTTCATATCCGTTGAACAGTCCCTAAGAGCACAGAAACACTTGGAAGTATCTATAACACTGATGATAGCTATTGATTCCTTTCCAAAAGCAGACCTGGTGTTTTGGGAAGACAGAAGTTCATTATACTAATTAGAGGCCCTTGCCCTACCTCCTCAGAGGATGTTCTCCTGGATAGATATCAAGGCAGACACACTGGGGTAGATAGATGCTTTTCAAATTAATGACTCAACAACCTAATGGCCGCAATCCTTAGCATATCTGGTCAAATCAACTGCTTAAATCAGGGCTGCAGATAAGAGTCACCTTCCAAAAGCCCTGCTCCAAAAAGCTCAGGGTTGTCTATTGAGGCAGAGTTTCGCTTGCTCATCCACTCTTATGCTGTGGAGCACATGACAATGAAGCAGGTACCAGTTGTCCTACTGTGAGTCAGAGTCAGAGTACAGGATGGAAAAATTGGCCACTCATTTGAAAGTTTCCACAGAACTGCACTCACCCCCAGATCTCTTTCCGTTAAATGGCCGGTCCCATTGTATTTATTAAAATCACTTAGGTAATGTTGGGCCGGCCGAGTGACGCGATGGTTAAGAACTGGTTTGGGACGCCAGAGGGCCCCAGTTCGGATCCCACATATGAGGGCCAGTGACACTGCCCTCCACAGCTAAGATGCTGAACAACAGCTCAACCTGGAGCTGGGCTGCTGTGAGCTGCCGGTGACGGCGTAGGCTGCAGCCCCTGTGGCAGTGGGTTGCCATGGGCTACCGTGTGTAGCCAGCAGCCGCAGTGAGCGGCCGTCCAGAAGCCGGCGACTGATCTGCCTCGCCCGGGAAGAGCGCAATGATGGTGCCAACTTGGGCCAGTGAAGCAACGTCCTCCACAACTAGACTGAACAACAAAAACGACAGCAACTTGTCTTTTCCCCTTCCCCCAGTTCCCCAGCACTGTTCCCATCCGCCCAACTCTCCAATAAAAAGCAAACAAACAAACAAAAACACTTAGGTAATGTCAGTTATTTCACAAACATTTCCTCACTCAGGTGTCATAACAACCCTATGAAAGCAGTACTATTATTCTCACTTTATAGATGAGGACACTGAAGCACAGGATGTTTAAGTAACTTGCTCAAACTCCCACAGCTAGCAAGCGGAGTTGCTGGGATTTGAACCCAGGAAGTCTGGATTCAGAAATTGTAATCTTAAATACTCCACTCTTCTGTCTCCATATAGAGTAATTGAAGTATTAAAAAAATAAGAGTTTTGGGCCGGCCGAGTGGTGCGATGGTTAAGAACTGGCTTGGGACGCCAGAGGGCCCCGGTTCGGATCCCACATATGAGGGCCGGTGACACCGCCCTCTGCAGCTAGGATGCTGAACAAGAGCTCGACCTGGAGCTGGGCTGCTGTGGGTCGCCAGCGACGGCGTAGGCTGCAGTCCCTGTGGCAGTGGGTTGCCATGAGCTACCGTGTATGGCCAGCAGCCAGCGTGAGCGGCCAGCAGCCGCAGTGAGCGGCCGTCCAGAAGCCGGCGACTGATCTGCCTCACCTGGGAAGAGTGCAATGATGGTGCCAACTTGGGCCAGTGAAGCAACGTCCTCCACAACTAGACTGAAGAACAAAAACAACAGCAACTTGTCTGTTCCCCTTCACCCAATTCCCCAGCACTGTTCCCATCCCCCCAATACCCCAATAAAAATCTTTAAAAAAAATAAATAAGAGTTTCTTTCATTTAAGGCATTGTTTTTTTCTAGAAGGAAACTATGCATATCCACACGTGCTACCTAACAGCACACCACGTGTGTTTTATTCTAACCTGGGAGAGTGAAAACTCTGTGAATGAGAGATATGCCAGGTGGTTTGCAATCAGGTGTGACCTGATTGCAAATGCTAAGATTCAGCAAAAAAGCAGAGAGGATCTGGCAAAGAAGAAGAAATTAAAGTGTCATTTATACAGCTAGAGCACACCTAAGAGTTTAACTATATATATATATATATATATATATATATATATATATATATATATATACACACACACACATATATATA
Source organism: Hipposideros armiger (assembly GCF_001890085.2). Taxonomy (NCBI): domain Eukaryota; kingdom Metazoa; phylum Chordata; class Mammalia; order Chiroptera; family Hipposideridae; genus Hipposideros; species Hipposideros armiger. Next base: position 3,422,174 of record NW_017731429.1, on the reverse strand, counting down.
TATATCTATATATATGTGTGTGTAGATATATATATAATATATATATATATATTTATTTATTTATTTATTTATTTATTTATTTTTCCCCCCCTACAATATACCTGAATTTCCCCAGCATAGGGCCCATGGTTTAATCAGTTATACATCCTTTATACATCCCAGCACAGTATTATTTAGTTTGTGCAAGTAACTCTTTGTTCAATACTAAGGATCAAATAAGTGTTCATTGAATATTTAATTGACTTAAAAGGCCACAGATAATTCATTTACTTGAATTTTATTTTCCTGGGACCAGCCTGCAGTCAACCTGGAAACACGGAAGAAATATGACTTTGAAACTGTTCAGGACAACCAGATAGGTGAATTGTAAGGAATTAGAAGACAAAAAGCATAAATTAATCTGAAATATATTTAAGTTTGTGTTATAAAAATCATAGTGTACTGCATAACTGCCAACAAGCACCATTTCATTATACTGCATTTCACCCTGTTTTCCTCAAAATACTGCAGAAATGACTGAAACTAAAAGAACTTCTCACTTGTGTTATCACATAAACCATTTCCATAAAGCTCTTGCAAATTCTAGAGATATGCTAGGAAAATAAACAATTTTAATAAAACAGATCATATGTGAATTAAACATGATACTCAAAATGCTACACTTGGGGAGTTTACAGGGTGTTATATGCTAAGAGAGCAAGAGGTGAAATATCCTATAACATCCCATACCCTCCATAAATGAAATCTGAGAACATTAAAAATGGCGATGACAATGCAAAAAATTACTTATGGAACAAAATGGAAAATAGAAATATTGGGTTGTCAGAAAAATCATGATGTGTTCTTTCTGATATTCGTTGCAAAAATGTGTCATGGCTTTTCCGACAACCCAATAGATTAGTGAAGATATTTGCCTCTAAAAATCTGAAAACTGTGCATCTTAGAGCAGAGGTAATAAAGATGGTTATTTCTAAGAAATAGATCCAAAGTGGCTCCATTCAATTCACAGCAGGAACAGCAAAAGCAGCAATTAATGCAACCACTGGTGTGGAATTGTTTTCCAAATGCCATCCTGTTGGATGCCTTTAAAAAAAATAAAGAAAGAAAGAAAAAGAAAAAAAAGCAGAAGCAGGGATCAGAAGTCATGATAGATTTGGATTAATTATTTACTGAAAATGTCATCATAGGTTATTAATACCACCATCCAATTATACAAATACCACCAATAATACTTTTGGTGGAATGGAAGGAACCTATCAACTGCTGTTTATCTCAGACAGTAAGGACAGTGCTTGAAACTCCTTGACATGTGATCATGGAAAATACATGTAAGGACGTCCATCTTAATAGTATGTGGAGCCATGAAGGCTCCTGCCAGAATTGATCGACTGGCATTCGAAAGATCTGAGGTCAAATCCCAAAAGATCAGCTGCCAACAACTGGCAGTGGGTAAGAAACTTCCCAAACCTCAAGTTTCCTGTGCACTCAGTTTGCTCATCTTGAAAGACATGCGAAACAATGCAGCATGGTGGCTCAGAAGGTAGGCTCAGATCCAGGTTGCCTGGGTTCAAATCCTGGCTCTAGAACATGCTAATGGTGTGTCTCTGGGCACATTAATTGACCTTTCTGTGCCTCACCTGGAAAACTGTGGATATAATTTATCCCATAGGATCTACTGTATTAGTTGAATTAGAATGTGTAAAAATATTAGACTAGTGACTGGCCCATAGTAAGGACTCAATAAGTATTCGTTAATGTAACTATTATCATTTATGAAAGGAAGGTTTTTTCACCAGTTCTGAAATTGAATGTAACATTGCATGGAGCTCTTCCTCTCCCTTTTTTCCCCAAGACCTGACTAAAGCTACAATGGTGATGGGATATGTTCACCAGCTGGGCATGAACACCTATAGTCATTCAGCACATACTACATCACTTCAAATGAGAAGCAGTGTGCCTTTACTGACATTCACAAAACAGAGTATCATTCTCTCATAAAAACTGCATGGTGTGTTTTGAGAGAGGGGGAGGGAAGGGAAAGGTGGGGGATGGGCAGAAACTTTTTATAAGGATGCGCTAAGAGTTATTTATTAAAAAGGAAATAAAAACCTAGCATTCCATCAAAGTCATCATACTGACAGTTTTCACGTGTCCTCCTCAGTAAGTTTTTCTCCTCTAACTAGTGGCAGAGATGAACCGACACATCTCCTCACTCTAGAAAACCTGAAAGGGAGGACAAATCCATTCTGAAGCCCAAGGGAGCAGTAGAGTAAGAAGAATCATTAATAAAGAAGTTATCAAGAGTTGTTTTGCACCCTTTCTGGAACTATGCAGAGTACCAAAATGAATGGGAGGAAGGGAAAAAGGAAGGAAGGAAGGAAGGAAGGGAGGAGGGAGGGAGGGAGGGAGGAAATATTAAGTGTTCTACAATGACGGAAACTGTACCTGCAGTTTTTAATTGGATTAAAAGATATGCAAGGATGGTTATCACTTTTTTAAAATATGAGAATACTAACGATTAAAGAGATGCAGTTATTTGCTCAAGGTCACCCAACCAGTAAGATATTGAGGCAAATTTCAACTTGACTTGACTCTTTCACAGCCATACCGGTGTGCTGACAAGAGCATTCACATAACGAGGAAAGGGGTCAATAAAGGTGACAAAAAGCCTAGTCAAGGAGCTTAGAAAACAATGAAAGGAGAGTAAGTCCTAGGCACATGGTGTTCAGAGAAGGAGAAAGAAATTTTTTTTCTTTGCTCTTATACCTCCCTAAGCACCAACCAACCCCCTCCAACCCCCCCTGACCCCAACAAACTCTTTCCTCTCCCACAGCACATCAGTTTTCACCATTCCTGTGCCAAGGGACCACCAGAGTTTCTCATTTTAAATGACACAGTATGATACTGCCATGGGAGTGAACGCCATGGACACTGACTTCTGACCTCAGACAGCGGTAATTTCATCATTCCTTGCCATAAACTCGGGTGAAAAGTCAAAAGCCCTCCTCACAGCAGAAACTTTCTCCCACAGTCAATCTTGAGGAACTATGAATGGTATGGAAAGAGAAACACATCTGTTTGTAAATCACAGTGACCTAGAATGACAGGTCGGTGCGGAAGGGAAGGATAGTATTTGATAAATGTTATTTTCTTATTTTTATCAAGTTTGCCAGATGAGCAGTTAGCATTCACTCCTCTTGTTCTGTTGGTGAGACCACTGAATATGAAGACCAGCACAGTGATCCTTCAAAAACAGCTCATTTCCTGCCCTGTACCCTCTCTTTCTTCCTGCTTTTCTTATCTTACCAGTTTTAATAACCCCTCCTAGCTCCTTCACGAGAGTAGATGATGTTGATCCTGCAGAGGCTGTGTTTATTAGAACTTACATGCTTTACATACACAAGAACACACAACTGGTGACATATCTCTCTCTAGCAAGGATACCCGACCCCAGAGCTGGAAACTCAGTCCTCATCGAGCATCACCATATATGGCCATCAGGGCATCATGATATATTAGTCCACTTGGGCTGCTATAACAAAATACCATAGACTGGGTGGCTTAAACAACAGAAATGCATTTCCTCACAATTCTGGAGGATGGGCAGCCCAAGACAAAGGTTGGGTCAGGGTTAGATCTCTGGCACAGGCTCTCGTTCTGGCTCACAGAGGGTCACCTTCTCCTGTGTCCTTGCATGGCAGAGAGAGAGGGAGAGAGTGATTTCTCTTCCTTTAATAAGGCCACCAATCCTATCAGATTAGGACTTCACTGTTATAATCTCATTTAACCTTACTTATCTCCTAAAAGCCCTATCTCCACATACAATCAGATTGGGGGCTAGGGCTTCAATATATGAGTGGCGGGGGAGTAGGCACAATTTAGTCCATAGCAGGTGAAGTGGGGGTTCTTGACTTAACTAGAATTTTCAGATTAAAAATGTACAAGAATGTACACATTCATGCTCAAACATAGACCTGTAGTCTTTTGGCATATAGGACAAAGCAGCTGGATGACATCATAGCTAGAAGTACCATTGTTAGTGGTTGAAGAGAATTCTAATATTCTGCTGGCTATCATTTATTTCACTTCAGTATTAATGGCATGGAGAGTGGGAAAAGAAGAGAGCTGGAGCCTCCAACCTCAGTGCTACAAAATGCGTCCAAGTCCCTCTTTCTTCAGAGAAAAAAAAAGGCAGTAAAGAAAGAAAAGCCCTGAATGTCTCTTACCTTGCTCCCACTATGAAAGTATTCTCCATTATACTCTTCTTACTAATGCTTCAAGGCATTCCAGGCCTTTTGCATATATTCATTTGACATACATTGTCTTAGTTTTTCTTAGTGCTAGGCATTGTGCTAGGGGCCAGGAGCACAAAGATGAATGAGATCAAATCCTTCCCTTTAAGGACTCTACAGTCTTGTAGCAAATCAGAATTAAAATCAAAGAATGTTAAAATAGAAGGAATCTAATTGCAGATGAAGAACTCAGGTCCAGAGAGATTAAGAGATTTAGCCAACGTGCTACTGGTGGTTGGAACAGAGCCAGTAAACGCACAGGCCTAATGACCACTAATCCAGCCTTTATTCCTATGCAGCTCAGTGTCCTCCCTGCAAGCTAATCATTCAACCGGGATTTATTTAGGACCTACTATGTGCTAGATGTCCTAGCTGAGTGAGACAGAATTTATGACTTAATAATTGATATGATTGAATAATTTGGGGAAAAAAAGACTACCTCAGATGAAAATATTAGCAAATACTACAAGGCATCATTTAAAGTGAGATGTTTCTCTATTAACCCCATAAATATAATACACATGCAAATGAGATGTGTACCTTATCCGATTATCACCATGGTTGAGATAATCTTGCCGGATGAAAGAGTTTCCCCTTCCATCTTATCCCTTAATGTAATGCCACTGAATGATACCAGGTAGAGGAAAACTGTTCTGAAGGTTGATTGAAGACAAAACAAAACAAAATCATTTTGCAGTTAAAGTTCTGTAAACCAGATTGAAGGTAGACTATCTAGACATCTGGTTCCTGGAGGACTCCCAATGAGAAATCAGGTCTTATTTCCAACCACACAATTATAATCAGGGATGAAGAACAGTTAGATGAGAAGATAGCTGTTGTGTTGGTCTACCCCTTCTCCACATCACTGGCTCACCCAACCAAAGAAAAGTGTAAAGAGCACATGGTCTGGGTGATTAGGGTGACCGGCTCTGGATTCAGCCAGACCTGTCCATGAAGGCTGGCTCCATGGCGTATGACCTTGGGCAAATTTTGTAACATCATATATCTCAGCTTTTTCATCTATAAAATGAGGACTAATAAGATTACCCTAGAAATTTGTAGTCAGGATTAAATGAGATGATGCATGTCAAGTTCATGTCACAGTGCTCAAATAAACTGCTCAGTAAATAGGCATTACTATTTGACAGTGGTTTTGTGAGCTACTATCTTCCTCTCCAACCTACTCTCCCCCTCCTTTGTTTTAGTCATTCCTCTGATCCTGTCCTTTTTTTGTCTCCCTCCCTGTCCTGCTGACAGCTGTGCCTTGTGCCCTGCCAGGGTGGACATCAGTGTGGGGACCATAGAACAGGTGCTACTGTCCATTGTGCTGCTGATCCACCTGCCAAGTGACAGGGGAGAGCTCCAGGGCTGCGTTCAGCATGGACGAACACCTGTCCTCTGTGTCACCACAGCTAGACAGACAGTGGTGCTGAGTCATGCTGCTGCTCACATCCAGTGAGCCCTCAGACTCCGAAGGCTCTAAGAAAGGGGCCTGAGAGGGCCATCTGCCCATCCCTCTCTCCAGGTCAGGCTACTATTCAACCTGCCATGAGGTGGAAATAGACATAGGGAGATGCTATCATTCACTGAGGACCGAAGAATCTTGAACATCAGGATGTTTCTTCTATGCCTAAGCTAAAGTTCAGATTTTGCTTTTAAATGTACCTTTTAAATGTATCTTTCATAGGGAAAAATAAACTTGATATCTAGCTCATTACAAACATACATCATATATGCTGTATGTACATTCATATATACATCATTTAATACATAGTATATAGTATTAAATAATACACAGCACTCTGTATGTATGTGAGTATACATACAGTGCATTATTTACTGGTTAAGAGCTTGAACTCTAGAGTCAGACATGGTGTCTAATCCCAGCTACCTACTGGTGATGTGCTTTTGCTCTAAAAACTCATAAAAAATATGAATGATCTCACTAGAAACTTGCATTAGCACAGTTCTCAGCTCATACAATTGAATAAAAGTTAACTATTATTGTTGTTGTTTAGACATATAAATATATAGTGAGAGACCATGGGCTTCTTAAGCTTTATCTTCTGTAATGTAAATGGCTCCAGTTTGATTACTGTTTTTAACCCATTTCTTCCACAACCTTCAATTTCATTTTCCCTCTATTCATTTACCTTTCTAAATTCAGAATAGCACACATAATGCCAGTTGACTCTGATTAGCACAAGATAAAATACATGATAGATTTTAAGGTTATCTATGATATTTCCCTATGCCAACTAACCTGATTTATAGGGAAATAAAAGTTATTCAATAGCAAGTGCATAACCTTTCAATACTTTATATTAACTCATTTTATCCTCAAAATAAACTCATTCATTATTCATTTTTTCAGCTATGCCATACTTCATCGATTCTAAAGATAAACTTTCTTTTTCACATTTTAACATCTCTGAAACGAAGATGTGTCTTCAAATTGATGATGTGTTATAGTTTCATAGACGATCTTTTTTTTTGTTTTCTTAGTAATACATGATATAATGGTGCATCTTGCAACTGATGGCAACTTAGAGTCAATGAAATAGGGCATGAGAGACAACCATATTCCAGGCATTCTCTTAGGCCATAGAATTTAGTAAACAAGATTGAACAGTCTTTCTTTCAGGGAATTGAAATTTCAATGAGGAATACAGAAAAATACAAGATGACTCAACATGTACAACTGCTGTGGGAGCCAATGGAAGATCCATCCTTTGGGGAGGTGGGGGGGAGGCTAGTAGGGGCCAGGGAAAGTGTCCTAGTGATGATGATGTCACCTAAAGTTGGAGTGCAATTAGTGAGGGATATGACTAGCCTGTGGTTTGTCAGCCAAACAGGATAAGCAAAATCCTAGAAGCTAGCAAAAGCATGAAACATTCAGGGATTTGAAAGTAGTTCAGAATGGATTTAGAGTGTCCATGGAAGAGGGGCAAAGTATGATGGCAGAGAGGAAAGCAGAGGCCACATCCTGATGGGCCTTGTGGACCACAATAAGGCGTTAGGACTGCATCCTGTGGATGCTGGGGTTCTACTGAAGCATGGGTGTTACTTTCATTTGACAAATGAGAAAAACTGAGACCTAGAATAGCCAAATGATTGGCTTTAGGCTGGATCGCAAAGAACAGGACTAATGCAATTCCTTCCCTTTAAGTCCTCACCTGAAGCCAGATGCTGTTTATGTTATGCCAAGATTACCCAGGACATTATTCTCTCTCATTGGCTATACTGCCAGCAAATGCATTACTAGATTATCATTCATTTTAGTTTATGTTGAATTAATGTGTTTGGTTTAGATGGCAGGATGGTAGAACCAATGTGTTGGTTCTTCAAGATTTTTTTAAGGTGAATATGGCCTAATGTCAGGATATTCAGGATCAATTACATCACTCATAGGTTATCTATCACTGACAAGTGCATCCACAATTGTGTCTAGTAGATGATAGATATCAATGCCAATCTTTTTTAAATGCATCATGCATCTACTTTTCATGCTGTATGCTTAAAAGAAAAACAAACAAACAAATTAAAGTAAAAAAATGAAAGAAACAATGCTGATGGGAAAGAGAAGGTTCACAACTTTAAACATTTTATACTCTTGTATATGATTATGCCATCAGAAATTGCATTTCAATTTATCTTAAAGCTTCTTCAGCTGCCCTTTTAGAGTAATACAATCTCAAGATTGACTAAATTAAGCAATGTAAGATGAAATGCAACAAAAAGGTATAATGGGAAGACACTAACTTTTGAATTAAGGACACAGGGTCAAAAAGAAAGAATAATTATTTGAATAAAGATATTCTATTCCAGCCACGCAGTCTTGATTCATATTATCACATCTAAAATAATCTAGTTCACAGAACTTGGTGGTATGCACAAATTGCCTTTTTAATGAAAGGATAACAAAGAGTCTTTTGCTTTTCTTTTATAGCAAAATGACAACATGAATCACCTAATATCTTTGACTCACTCTAAAAAGAGAGAGTGCATCTATAATTGCCAAGCATTTAGGTCCATTTTGATCAAAGGCATCTTTAGTTTCTATAGGATAAGCAATGAGTACAAATGCCAGTGTTGAAGTTATGATTATATGAAAATTACTAGCTATTTAAATGAAATAATAGATGCCAAGATGATAGCTTGCCGCCCTCATCCAACTGAAGAGGATTAAGAGTGTAAAGTCTTTATTAATAGGACGGACAAATATCTATTCAAGATAACTTAGGCATAGTCTAATTTGAAATAAGGTGGTTGAGTTATAGGATCAGTAACTTTGATTCTGGAAACCTCATGACTTTGGAGTTCCAATATCAAAAGAGGGGAACAAGACAAGAAGAAATGGTTAACCTTATTCAGACAAGACCAGGAAATGATAGGTGGATGGAAGAGAATGCTAGGGACTCAAGGAGTCATTTTTAGAATGGTAAACTCAAATGCAAATCCCAGCACTGATATTGACTACTAATTCTGTGACCTTGGGCTAGCTAGCTACAATTCTCTCTGGGACATAAGAAAAACAGTTTCTACCTCATAGGATTGCTGGAAGATATGTGCATAAAGCAACTGATGCATAACGTGTGTGAACAGGGACTATTGTTAATATTATTTTTGTGATTATTATTACATCCCATGCTTCTATTTAATTCTACTGGCATTAGATGAAGTAAACAGTAGACCGGGCAACCATGAATAAGGCATAGCGCATGTTTGGGGATGGCATTTAGGCTTGCACATTCCCAATTAGCTTTTCAATTAACCCCAGCCTTGAGGAATATACTTCCCACACCACACCTGAATGCTAAAATAGGACTGATGGTCTGTGATGGGTACAGGTTATTTTATTAGAGGTAAGAGGAAATAAACTATGCTACCTATTGCAAAAAGAAGCCAAAATTTACAGAGGGTACTGAAACAAAATCACAACCACTGTCTATTATATAGATTGATACCCCCCCCCAAAAGCTAAAACATGCCCTGAATCTATCAGTTCTCTCACATTTAACCATGCTAGTCATTTTCTAACTAAAAGTCAATATCAATCATATTATGTTATTCTTCCTCCATTTTACAAGATAGCATGACAACATATAGTCAGCAACAGTTTATATCAGTATGCGCTGTTATATGATCTCTGATGTTATAGCAATATTTTATATATCATTTATTCAGCTTGCAGTATCATTTGGTAACTGTCTTCTCAGTTATATTACTGAATTTCTTATACAAAATATGAATTCACAATAGTTGGTTTAAAGAAGTCACATGATAAAATTAGGTACACAGAATAAATGAACTATTTCCATTCAACAAAGATTGTTCAAGGCAGTACACCTTTGAATTTATTTCAGGAATTCTGTGACTACGAACTTCATGAGAGAAAACCTGAGATGCTATTGCCTTCTTAGTTATCATCACCTGGCATTCAAAATGAACTTCCCCCTAGCTTCCCTGGCTAGGACAGGACATCAGATTTAATCATTTTTCCTCACTCTTTATCACTTCCGCAACACATTAGTCCTCTAATGTGATTTCCTTACTCTGTAAGCTAAATAAAGAATTTAAAATCCTTAACCCCACAGTTGGTTTCTTCTTGCCTGTTCTAAGGATTAGCAATCACAGGAGTGAAAGGGGGACATCAGAGGCCCCTTACTAGCTTCTCCCCACACTCAAGAAACAGAAGCCTGTGTTACTTCGTTAGCTCAACATCCTTCGAGGTTCTATACACTGAATTCCATAGAGCTGCTTTTCTCCACACTTAGGCCCAAGCCTGAATTAAGTGTCACCGGGAGATTCAACTTTTCTTTGCATAGTAATTTGGCATAAAGCATTATCTCCCAGTGGCTTTCAGAGCTATTTGTGGTCCCTGACAGTCTTTTCATCCATACAACCTATAATTTTCATAGGAAGAAGGCACTTTTTCAAAATATTTGCTTCAGTAAAAGATCTCCTTACAAGTCTCCTTCCTTAAAAATTCCTTGAGAAGCAAAAAAACAAAACCCTGTAAACCCAGCTGTTCAATATACATGGTGCTAGTGCGTGGAAATTAGGTTTGCAGTCTTTCCACCTGCGATATATAAGGTAGGAAAGGTATTAAATTCTACTTTACTCTTGCCTCCTTCCCCTCCCCCACCAAAATTCTATTAAATAACACGTTAGTAATCATTCTACAATCCTCAGAGGTAGACATTCGAAAAGGCTGCAACCCTAAAGTCAGAATTCCAATGAGGTTTTCTCTTTTCACACTACAAACAATCGTATCTTGGTTTCTCACTGGATTCTTGTTCGTGTTATCAACATTCCCACTCTGAAGGAACAAACAGCAAGTTAAAGTGAAGGAACCTTCGCAGTTGAGAGGGAGGACGGTGCCACAGGCCAGAATAGCCACTCGGGGTCAATCTCATGAGTAGATTTAAGGCAGAAAGGAGACTGGAGCAAAGATTGCATCCTCAGACTCATATGGAAAATCTGTTTCTCAAAATTGTGTTACCTTTGGAAATTTCCCCAACACCTATCAAATTGGATACCAATTTTTCTATATATAGCAGTTTGGCCAATGCTCTGAAAGCATAGGACAAATTAGAGATACAAGCTTGTAATGCATCTTAGGAATTACAGGCCATTTTAATTTCTTAGAGAAAGATAACTAATGAGAAATCTACATAGAGGTTCTCTGGAAACTAGTCAGACTGAATGAAAAAAATACAAAGCCATTCTCTAAATGGCTATGACTATCTGATTACAAATATAAGTCCTGCTCATTGTAAACACTTTAAATGATGGCTTTGTTAATTTGAAAAAAAAATATGAAGCATCTCTGTGGAATCTGGTCAATGTTACTGAGAGTCCCAAATACATGTTCCTAGGACACACATGAAGACACAAGTACTGAAGAGAGGCTCAGGGGTTTACAATGCCTCCTTCAGAACCAAAGATCATAGTCATAAAAATAATGCAGTATAGCAACAAGTTTACTACAGAGCTCCCTGAAGAAGCAAACATTTCAGCTGCTCCATGGCTTTCACCCTATGTCATTAAGTCTCTGTCCAGACACTCTCTCAATGGATGATTCTGCCAAATATTTTGAACAGCAATGATCCTATTTAACCCCAAATGCTCCCTTCCCAGGTGGCCAGGCTCCAAGAGTTACCCCTTCTTTCCGTGGAATGGACCACCCTCCCAGAGAGAGGCAAGCTCTCACCCCAAGCTAATACAGGCTGCGTCTGTGCTCAGACTAGCAGTCCAGAGCAGGCAGTTGGCAAATCGCAAAGGTAATCTTCATCCCCACTCATTCCATACCTTTTCTGATTTCGCCTTCCTGGCATTGTGCACGAACCTGCGACCCAGCTTCTTGGCATACCAGATAGAGGCAAACATAGCGTTGCCAATGGAAGGAATTCACAACGAAGCTGCTGCACAAACAACTTCCCACCTCGGCTCCGAGACAAACAGAATCAGGCTGGAGCTGTCACTTGCAGGCTGTTGCTTTCTCAGTTCCTCTCATGCTGGTTAGCTGAGGGAGAGGGTGGGAGGAGGGAGGGGATGGGGTGGGGGGAGTCAGTCCTGTTTGGCCGGTCTGCAGGTATATTTACATCCTGCCAGCAGGAGGTCCGGGCGAGGCGGGCGCTGCCTTCCTAGCCAGCTCTCACACACAACCAGTCAGCTAAGTATTTGCCTGCAGTTCGTCGGCACCATCACCACCAAACTCCATGTGTGTCGGGAGGAAGGGAAGCCGCAGTCAACTCGTCGGGGAGGCGGCTCACCTCTGGCTCCAGGCGAGGCAGTTGCACTCCTCGCTTGGTTTCCCTGGGTCTTGACACAGTACGTGCTGGCGGCAGTGGCCACGTCAAGACAGACCCACATACAGCCTCGCAGGTAAATCAGCCAATACAAGAGCTGCCAGGCACAGGGGAGAGGCAGGGCCACCAGGAAGGAACCTAACCCTGGGGGCACAAACAGGTGTCCCTGGAGCCTGAATCCCGCTCTGACCCTCCGAGAATATCTGCCTGTTGGGGTCGCTGGAAACGGAAGTGTCCTTCCCTTGCACCCTCTTCACCTACATATGGTCCAAGGAAAGTCGTATCTCTCTGCTAATTAGCCAGCCTTACCCACAGCTTGCAACAGCAACACTTTATTTCTTTGGAGACTGGCCCGGGACAAAGGACAAAGTGAGCTGGATGAAGTTATTCCCAAATGCCTGAATGAAGTTCCTTAGTTTTCAAACTCATTGGTTCTACCTCTAAAGCATCTGGGGTCTCTTTCAGGAACACAGGTTTTTGGCATAAAGACTAAGGAATGGGGAGGAGTTTAAATCCACCTTTAAACTAAAATTGAGCAATCTCCTACTTTTTTGAAAAAAAAAAACACACACAAAAATACCTAAAAGTAAAAACACCTGAGTTTTCTTGCAGTGATGGCCAATGTTACATGGAGAATTGTACTATTACTTTGGGGAAGGTAAACTTATGATTTATGGCAGCTCTTAAACCATGCTTCTTTGAAGAATTTTCACGTGAGTCTATCACTAGGTGATTTTAATTTCAATTATCTTATTAGGGTTTAGACTGTGAGGCATTTTAAAAGTGAAGTCAATTTTAAGGGATAAGTGTTTCATCCAGTGATAAATAACATTTAAGCCTTTACCCAGCATGCTAGAGAGAGAGAAAAAAAAAATAACTGGAAAAACTTCCTTCCAGTAACATACAAACTAGACTCGATTCGGTAAATGTTTTCCAGCTGATCTGACAGAAGTGTCCCATGAGCATATATGGACCAAAGACTTACACACATTTGCAAAATAACTCCTTTCTCTCACTATAAGTCTCTTGAGGTTTACCCCAAAAAGAGTTGGGTCTTCAGGCAACAGAATGCTGTTTAATAAGGTATATTGGATATTCTTCCCTCATAGGCGATTGGAGGTAGAACATGGGATTCTAGAAAAGGACAATGGTAGTCAGAACTGACGTCCCTGTTACTAAGGTAACCCTGATGCCTAGAACAGTGCTTAGCACAATGCATTCAATGTATGCTTGTTAAATGAAAGAACAATCTGGGTTCAAAGCCTGGCTCTGCTTCTAACTTCCTTGTTCTGAGTTTGATTTGTCTCACCTGTAAATTAAGAGAATTGGGCAGATGATTTTTAAGGCCCTTTCCTGCTCTATAAGTCTGTAATTCTGGGTATAGGTCTCCATGTGAGCATTGAACAGGACTGTCTAGTGCTCACGAGGGGCACAGGCTCTGGTAAAATGGCTCAATATTTTGAAAAGCCAACAGTGGCACCTTCGGGGCAGCCCAGATCCTTCTGCAACATGCCTACCTGCCACCTAGATTTTGATTTTGCCATTAGCTGTTTCTGTTGCTCTGTGCCCTCACTTCCTACGAACTCCACTTTCATTTCCTTTTGGCACTCTTAGACAACCCCTGTGCAAATTTCTCCACATCACACCCTGTACATTTTTGAATGAACAGTGCCACAGAAGTCCAACAAATAAATAAATGATAACTCCTGCTTAGTTTTCAAAGAGACACTCAGCAGGACCACAACTTACCCTAATATTGCTGCGATGCTAAAGGTACTCATTATTCCTACATAAAAGTTTGTTTAAAGCCACGTTGCAGTTAAAAGACTATTCAGTTAACAGAATAAATAGATGAAAGGGAGAAAGGGAGCAATTCTTGCTAAATTAATGAGTAAACAACCCCTGTTTTTAACATTTTAAGATGGAATGAGACAATATAGAGGTGAGAAAAAAATGTTGAGCTTTCAAACCACAGATATTAAAGGGAGAGGGAATCAAAGAATGTTAATTTTTACTTCGGTGGAGCTGCCAGATCATAAAATAATTTTTGCACTTACTTCATACTTGAAGATTTCCTAGATCGCTAAAACTGGGGCTTGGAGTGATCTTTGATGTTTGATCATTTGTTGGTTGGTTTTACTTTTATATTGAAACTTTAATGACCTTCTTCACACACCTGACCCAGAGGCTTTATAAAGTTTTATAGGATGGAGTTCTGAAGAAAATAAATTGGGCCTGCCAGCTAAGATTTCAATTAAAAAAATAATAACTATTGTTCCTTAAAAAGGAAGTTGGAGGTAGGAAAGGCCATGTGGAGTTGGATATTTGCAGTCAGGACCGATGCTTATAGTATGTGAATTCTTAGCACAATGTAGACATTCAAAGATATATTTGTTGAATGTGTCTATGACAAAGGAAAATCCACACAGACTTTAAAAACTAATAGAGTCAATAAAAGCATATTCACAAATTTTCAGTTAAGTTTTTTGAAAGATGGTTGTCATGTCAGTAAAATGGTGTCATTGCCATAGTTATAGAATCATGTTCCCTAGGTTCTCTGCAGGCAGATGTGCCTGCTACACAGGTGGCAGCTGCCTACCGTCACCCCTGAGAGTCTCTAACCATTGCTCTGTGGATTGAGATAAACAACTTTTGCAGTTTTGCTGTGTCAGAAAAACAAGTTTCTCAGATGCTTTCCTTGTGTATATCATCAGTAACTGGACAGGCCTTTTCTTTGTAATTTCATTTTTAATACCTCTCATATGACAGCAGCCTAACAGCGCAGCTGAGTTTGAGATGCAACATTAATCCTTTTAAGCAGCTTTGAGTTCATGCCTCAACACACACTGTGTGAGCCTCCTCTGAATTCTCAAGGTAAAAGCAACGTTTCAATCAAGCCATTAAGTATTCTAGAGCTACCTTTTCTGCCTAGCACATGAATGATTTTCTCTTAAAAATCATCTAAATATATCATAGATAATTATATAAACAGACTGAACATTAACTCCGAGAAACTAATATCTGCTAACTGGAAAAGCTATCTAGGTTAGGTGTTTAATATACACCAAAGACAATACATATTTGAGACACAAACAAGCTAACTTACAAAGCTAATAAACGTTCAAGTATTTGTTTGATTTGTTTGTATATCTGACATGCATATTTGATAGCCCCTTGGTTA
>NW_017731429.1:3400013-3403322 GCF_001890085.2 Hipposideros armiger | reverse complement strand
TTCAGGAATCCAGAAGCCATTTCATGTTCACTATTTGGTTGAGTGTTATTCTCTCCCCACAAAAAGGTTAAATTTATTTTTTATTTTCCTTTTCTATGTGTAATAGAAACATGCTTTCTTATTGCTTCCCTGGTCTAATGAATGAAGTGTTTTACAAGCCCTTTCAGTAAATGAGAACCCATTTAACTTTTAAGTTTTATGCAGCGATTTCAGTTACATTTGTCTTCTTTGGGTGATCCAAGGGTCAATTGTCTTGCCCTGTATGAGCATCACAATCCTACATTCTTATCTCAAGGGCCTTCATTGAGTCCCACAGAATGCTGAGATACCACAGTCAACTCAGGAACTTACTACTCAGGCCATCATTTCATACAAACCCAGCAACTCAACTTGGCATGCCTCTAAATGAACCCCCAAACAAATGAGAATTTAATTGGGCTGCTCAGGAGGTTTCCATGTTTGGTAAGCATCTCTGACAATAATATGTATAAGATTTATTGTGAAAACTTTTACACAAGAAATTCAGGAAAGCCACCTAATTAAAATGTTATTAAAAAGTCACTGTCATAAAATCATTAATGACATAAAGTTAGCAGTAAGTTAGACCACCCACCACATTGTGACCTTGGACAAGTAATGCCAAATGTACAAAATGGGGTTATAATGGAAACCATTGTATTGATTATAAGGATCAAATGAGATAATACATGTAAACTGTTTAGGCCTATATCTGGCACACATTGTGGATGCAATAAAAATATTGTTTTTAGTTTTATTCATCCTCTAATCTTCAGGGAAGACCAAAAAACACTACAGTCTAGACAGAAAATGTGTGCTCACTATTCTGCAGAAGCAGAAAAGACTTTTTAAAGCTCTCTTTGTGTTTATATTTATTCTCACTGTTAGGAATTCTACCTTCTCTTTTAAGTCCTTTCCTCTTTTTTATTCCATTAGGTGGAGACAACAAATAGGTTTCTAAACACCTGTAAATATATTCTATAAATTTAAAGACATATAGTTTCACAAATATATATTTTCTGAGGCAAATTAATATTTTCTTGAGCTTTCTGAATAGTTTTATTTTTTTTAATTTTTTCAGAGTCTTTCAGAGCCTCTTTTCCTTTTACAGATCTGTCACAGAAAGAAAAAACTCAAATGGATCCTGAACTTCCAGTAATTCTGAATCTACACACTGTGTCTTGTCCACATGCTTACAATTAAAGTTTGCTACAACTGAGGATATAGACTGATATGGCAATGGCTAGCAAAAGGAATGTAGAGCTGAGTGGATATAGGTGAGGAGCAAAGCAGAAGAACATCAAGCCAGAAGCCAGGAAAGAATGGGTATCTAATGGAACATACAAGAACTTTGATTTGGGAATTAAAATAAAATAAAAAATAAGAACGAAGCAATAAATAAGACCATAGATAGTTTTCCTGAAACAGCTACACAATGCTAAAGGATGGGTAGTTAAATAATTTTGTAACAGAGAATTCAATTCAATTTCTTTAAATTTATAGGTCTTGCCCAAACATGGCCCAAATGCAGACATTTAAACNTATAGGATATACTCTACAGTACATAGAATTTATTACTAAAAGAATATAAACATAATATTTAACTTCAATTTACAGGAATGCCAAGATGGTGATATACGTTACCTCTGTAGAGAGTAGTGGAAAGGGAAGATAAAAAAACAGTTACAGTTTTCTCTATACAGTTGTGTATTATTTGAGTCTTCCACAATGAGAATAAATTAATGCTATTATTTGTATGATTAAAAAGATACGCAATAAAAAATGGTAAGCAATACTTTTCCATAAATATGTACTGATTACTTACTTTATGTCAAACACTGGGAACCCCAAAATGAATAAGATACAATCCCTCCTTTCAAGGAGTCCTATAGTTGGGGACACAGATGCATAAAGAAATTTTAATGGAGAATATCATTATAATAGATGAGTGAAAATCATGTGGGAACTCAGGAAGAAAATTACTGTTTTTTGGTTTCTATATGATATAAGCCTAATATATGGAAAAGCTTAATAATTAGCATGACTGCATATAAAAGACAACAGTGTAATTAAATCTCTCTGCATGTTTGATCTGTACAGAGGATAGAAAAAATGGTCATATGATTTTATGTGTATATGTCAAAACCAATGTGTACAAACGGACTCAACTGCAGATAGATGTATTTCTGCCCCAAAGAGACAACAAGTCATGAACAAATGTGACAAAATATCTGGGTCACAACAAATATAAGCCCATTGGCTTTAATTATAATGGGCTAAACCTACCTCAATTTTTCTGCTCTCAAGATCAAAACTAACTCTTCAGTGTTTGAATATTTCACATGTCCTTCCTTTTAAATGTTTAATCATAAAATGCTTAGGTGCCCAGAGATGTAAGAAAGTTATGTAACACTCACCCATGTACCTACAACCCAGATTTAATAAATGTTAATATTTTGCCATATCTGATTCAGATTAATTTTAAAGAAATAAACTCTTCCTAATATCGTCAAAATCCCTCCACCCCACCCCACCTCAAATTCATCTCAAAATAACGTTCAGTAAACTTTCTTGTACCTTTCTCTTTAAGCACACACCACTTTATCTAAAGTAGATACTTCAAAATATAATTGACTTGATGTGTCCATCTTGAACTTTTATTACACATTGCTCCCCAGTTGACATTATTAGTAATTTATAGGAGTCCTACATTCTTGATGACATAGTATAACCATACTTATTAAATTTTCCCAAACATAATAATGCATGTTTAGCTCCTTGTAGTTTGATGTGCTCTTTCTTGATTACTGGTAAGACTTAGCATCTTTTCAAATGTTTACTGGCTATTTGAATTTCCTTCTATTTATAGTCTTTGCCCATTGTAAAATTTGGTTATATTTTTCTTCTTGATTTATTTAAAAAAACAAAAAAAAAAACTTCATGTATTCCAGATGCTAATTCTGTAATTATTACATATGTTGAAAATATCTGCTTCCAATTTCTGACTTGTCTTTTAACTTTATTTTATGTAATCAATCATACAGAGTTCTCATAAAAATTTAAATGTACTGAAATTTATCAATGTTTTCTTTTACTTGGGTACATTTTTGTATCTTAATTTCTTCCCTATTTCAAGTTTATAAGTGTATTATCTTACATTTTCTCCTAAACAATTTAAATGTTTTCACAAATAAATTTTCAAATAGAAAAAAAAAAGTGGTGTGAGATAGGAATCTACTGTTCCCACATATGTATGGCAGTTGCTCCTCCTCCCTCCATCCCTCCCTCCTT
>NW_017731429.1:3394923-3395823 GCF_001890085.2 Hipposideros armiger | reverse complement strand
TCGTGCCATACCATCTTTTGGGTCTTCACAAAAATATTTTCTATTCCTCTGACACACTCGATGTGCTTCTATCTGCCAATGCTGTTCCCTCTGCCTGTGGCCCTGCCTTTCCACCTCCCTTCCTGCTCCCTGTCATTCTACAAGAGAGACAGCCTTACACATTTTTTTTATATTTGGCTCAATAATTCTCTATGACATCTTTCCTAATCCCTCCAGACAGAGCCAGCTTGTTCTAATGCACTAAAACAAATGTTTCCTACTGTATTTTGTACACATCTCAGATCTAGTATTTATTACATTTATTTGTGATGATTTTGGACTTAAATGCTTCCCTTTCAATGACTGTGAACAATTCAAGAAAATTTGCATGCCTTATTTATTTTTATATCCTCAGAGATCTATATAGTCTTTTGCACATGGCAGGCACTGAATAAAAATATTTGAATAATTTAATAGTTATTTTCTGAATGAATGAACAAATGAATGAGCATGTCACTTGAATTAAACTGTGTCAGACTCCTGGGAGAAGAAAAGAAGGCACTATGCAGACACACATTAAGCATTTATTATTACCCTCTATTTGTATTTTTACCTTACACTCTTCTGCATACTAAAAGAGATAAATCAAATTCACTGTAAGAAGTATTCAAAGTGCTTTGAAAAACACCATTTCAAAAGGCAAATCAGTGAGATTTGAGGATTAGTGGCCTATCCACTGTCAGCTATTTCACTTTGTAATATTTCCCTTTCCATAGATACAGGTGATCTGTTACAAAATTTAATAAATAAAACCATACTCATAAATAAATAAGTTCCCTCTTTTATTTCCTTAAAAATGAGACCAGCTATTGAAAACATACAAAGTATTCCTTTTCCACCCTGCCACCTACATAAAACAGA
>NW_017731429.1:3390138-3390954 GCF_001890085.2 Hipposideros armiger | reverse complement strand
TACACATAAGCAGACTCAGAGAAAGCAGCTTGCTGGAGGTCACTCAGCTAACAGTGGTGTGGCCTGAATGCCTGCCAAAGTTGTACTCAGAATTAGGAAGGCCTCACCACCAGTGCCTGTCATATGGTACCAGTCCTGTTGCCCTGGACAGGGACTGTAGTCCCTGCGAGCATGCCAGCTGTGCGGGGGAAACCGTTTTTTTTGTTCTCTGTATTCGTTTCCCTTGAGGTCTTTGGTAAAGTATTTGGTGAAGTCTTTGAGACAGTTCTATTCTGTCTCAGAGGGACTGAAGAGAGTTAAAGAAAGATTGTATTCATGGTAGGGGTAGAGCATTTCAGCACGCAATTCAACCCTGTGCTCTCCCAAGAGAAAGAAGTTCAGGGGGACTGAGTTAGGATACCTTGATCCAGTGTTCCATCTGCACCGTCTAATAAAATTACTAATATACTAGGTGATTACCTAACTATCAGTAAGAACTGCAGAGCTGAAGCACCAGCGGAGGCTGATAACTGGAGGCACCATTTTGGGAGTGATTCCCAGGGTGGGGATGGTTATCTGCTTAGAGGAAATAGGTATGTTCTGACTACCAAATGAACTCAGGAAAATGTCTAGCCAGTGAGAGAAAATGATATAAATGCAGAACAGAACAATCACTTTGGGAAAGTTTGGCAGTTCCTTAATTAATATATGTACAGCATGACCCAGCAATTCCACTTCTAGGCATTTACTCAAAGAAATGGAAACATATGTTCACTCAATGATCACACATCAATTTAATTAGAGTTTTATTTGTAATATCAAAAACAAGGGGAAAAA
>NW_017731429.1:3384357-3386323 GCF_001890085.2 Hipposideros armiger | reverse complement strand
GGGTATGCTGTGTGCTCCCTTTCTTTGCCCAAATGCAAGAAAATTACAGGTGTTTTTACCCCCATTTGGAAGAAAAAAGAAAAAGAAAACATCATTATGGATCATGTATGCAATAACACATACTAGAATCTCCTCCATTTTCCATTGAGCATTTGAAAATGCATGCAAGGGCTTAACAGCAAATCTAAATTAGGACTCCACATCCAGGAACATTTGGGAATTTAACTGCAGCATGTTGGAAAGTCTTCCCTGATGAGGAAGGGCTGCTTCAGATTCAGGAATGTGGGCCAAAATGATCAATTTGTTTCCTGTCGGCACAGCTCAAATTACATTCTTGACTCCATAACACTGAGCTCTTTCCAGCACATCCATTAAGGGAACTTGGCTGGTAGTGAGGATGTTTGTAAGACCTAATGTCTATGAGAACAACCACAAGCCTCGCCAAGGAAGAGTGGAACACAGGGTTCTAAGCAGAAGGGCCTCCATCTCAGTACTGCAACTTTGCATGAAAAGCTTGTTGACCAATCTGATGCCAGACATCTCAGGCATTCGGCTAGAACAAATCCAAACTCCTCAGCTCATTCACGAAAGTTCCATGGACAGCATTTGAAATACGCTTATTGAGAAACATGAATTAGTTATCTGCCAGAAAGAAGAATCTATGGCAAGTAGCTTTACAAGGAAATAATGTTTTAGAACTAAGTAGGCTTGACCCAGACATGTGGTAGAAGAATCTCCTAGTTTGACATCATCAACCCGTGGTGCTTTTTCTCTAGCAATGTTCTAAGAGCCTATGCTCATATAATCCCCATAATAAATAACATTTATCAACTGTTTGATATGTGTAAGGCATTGTGCTAAGTGTTTTACATGCAGGTCATACCTCATCAAAACTTTGCAAAGTCAGGAACTAATATTACCCTTTTGGTGCAGATCTAAAGGGGGCACTTTTGGTCCTTGTGCTTTAAATATACCAGTACANAACTGTGGCTGCCTTGATTGATGACAGTAAGGAGGGCAGGGTGGCCGAAGCAGAGTGAGGAGAAAGATGGTACAAAATAAGGTGAGAGGGGTAGAGAGGTGAGTGAAGGGGAGATATGAAAAGCAAATCTTATGGGCCTTATAAGCTGCTGTGAGTACTTCAGCTTTTGCTGTGAATGGGGTGGAAAGCAATTTCAGGGTAGTACCATGATATGACTAATGTTTTAATAAGCTCATCCTCGCTACTATCTTGAAAAATTTGACTGTAGGAGGTCAAAGCTGGAAGCAGAGAGAACAGTCAGGAAAATATTGCAATAATCAAGTTTAAACGTAATGGTAGCTTGGACAAAACAAATGCACATGGAAATTAAAACAAAACAAAACAACAACAACAACAAAAACTAGTGCTCAGGTTCTGGACATATTTTGAAGACAGAAAGGAGGCAAGGATCACTCCAAAGCTGTTGGCATGAACAACTATAGGGTTGTCGGAAAAGTCATGACACATTTTTGCAACGAAAAGCATAGAAAAATATGTCATGACTTTTCCAACAACCCAGTAGAAGGACGAGCTGTCCACTGTCTGAAATAAAGGTTGTGTTGGGTTGTCGGAAAAGTCATGATCTATTTTTTTCTATGTTTTTCGTTGTAAAAATGCATCATGACTTTTCCGACAGCCCAATAAATAGAGCAAGTTTTTCAGGAAAAATAAAGTTAGGTTCTGAACATGTTAACTTTGAGATATCTTTTAGACATCTGAGTAGGGACATCAACTAAGGTGCTGGATATACAAGTCTAGTGTTTCAAATAAGATATCAGAATATAAATGGTATTTAAAACCATGATTACTGGCTGAAATAGTGGAGAAGCTCGAAGACCAAGTCCTTGAGTATGTTGACATTTACAGTTATCTGTTTAATATATAATTTTCTTACTGAACTGTGAATTCTGTGAAAGCAATGAACAAAGGAAAACGAAAAAAAAA
>NW_017731429.1:3376692-3378802 GCF_001890085.2 Hipposideros armiger | reverse complement strand
CCTGGAGTAATCATCTCCCCACACTCTTGTCACCTGGAGTATTGTCATATTTTTTTCCTAATTTGATGCCCATTCCTAATTTTATTTACATTGTTTTAAATGTTGATTTAGAATATTTTAAGAATTTATATAAACTTATCTTAATATTTGTGAATCATCTAGAATGTTGGTAATTTTTACATTGATTTGTAAGAGCTATATATACACTATAGTTAAAATGTAACTATCTTACTTGTGACTTTTCAATTTTTAATTTTTTTTTTAAAGATTTTATTGGGGAATCAGGGAAGGGGAATAGACAAGTTGCTGTATTTTTGTTCTTCAGTCTAGTTGTGGAGGACGTCGCTTCACTGGCCCATGTTGATCAATTTTTCATATCTTAAATGTAGTATTTTAAAGTTTGTATGTAGTCAAATCTATTGTTTTGATTTGTGAATTCTGCTATTGCATTTATGACTATGAAGCCCTTATCAAAACATTTAAGTTCAGTTAAATATGGACTTTTTATGGTTTTATATCTACATTAGCCTTTTAATACATCTGTAATTAACTTGGTGCTGGATGATAGAAATCATTGATGATGTTTGTTGAATGAAGACTGCCAAGCAGTAAATAAATTCTCTATATGAATTATCTCCTATTTAATCTTCATAACGACCTTATGATTATTACTTATATTAGTAGTTATTAGGAAGTCACAATAAATGTGCCTGTTTTATAAATGAGAAAAATAAAATTCATAGAGGTTGATTTATTTATCAAAAGTTACATGACTAATGAACTAAGTACCTGGTATTTGAATACTGACAGTCCCTGGAGGCTTCTCTTAACTACTATTTTTTATACTAATGTGGAATGGCACTAACTTGATTTTTCAGCAAATTATCAATTTTCTGAGCACCAATTTGGGAATAATCTGTCTGTTCTTCCTTTGATTTTTATTGCTTCCTTCTTCATATATGATTTTATTGTATATATGNTTGATTAGCAGGCGTTCAGTTCAAATTTATTATGTGACACCTTAGGCTTTGCCCTCCTGAAACTTCTAGCCTTGTTGGGAGAAAAAACATAATCTGAAACAATTAGAAAATATGTACTAAATAATTATTCATCATTTATTTATTCATTCATGTAACAAAATATTAGCTTCATTTGCATTCTGATGTAGGTACGTACAGGAGGTATAGAAATAAGCATTGAACCTGAATTTAAAGAGTTTACAGTCTGATAGAAGAGGTAGGATATACCACCAGATGAAACTTGCTCAATGAATAAAACTTGATATATGAAATATGCTAAAATTGAGTAAAGAGATTAAATGCTTTCAGAATTCATAAGAAGGAGAAATTACCAAGACAGTATATTATAAAGTGCTAAAATGAATGTAATCAAATGGCAAACTACATGGGAGAGACTCTAGAAAAAAAAAAGAAAAAGAAAGAAAGAAAATGCTATTGCCTATCACTCCTGCAATTGAAATACACCAGGGATTTTGGTAAGCTTTCATGCAGAAAATAACATATGCCAAGACTCATATTTCTCTTAGTTCCCTGTGAAAGGGCACTGAACATTAAACAGAGTACAACCCTGAATAATGTTTCCAGCTGATCCTGAGAGCAATTTCATAGCCTCGTTTTGTTATTCATTCCCAAGTTTTGCAAATAAAGTGAAAGTCTAGTATTAATTTTCCAAAGGTTAAATTTATAGTTAAGTCCACACAAAATTGACTAAATACAACAAATCTCAACACAAGTTTTATATTATTTGTGAAGTATTACCATCCATAAAAGAGACAGAGTTCAATCATATTTCAACTATTTGTCTTACTTTTTTCACATTGTACAAGCACTACTAATTACTGTAGAAGACCTGAAAATATGCAATGTGAAACTCACCTGTAATTCTCTTATCTACCTAAATACTACAAAATTAGTTTATTTCCTTCTCTATAGGTATATAGATGTACCTACAGATGCAGTTGTAGTGATAAATGCAGACAGTAGTATGGTTACTGATTATAATTTGTCTAATGTTTTAGCCATTATTGTGAGAAATTGGGCCACCATTCAGTATGCTTCAAATACATGGTTTATCTTAGCCGCAGGATATT
>NW_017731429.1:3371392-3373931 GCF_001890085.2 Hipposideros armiger | reverse complement strand
TACACCGTCGCCAGTGACTCATAGCCGCCCAGCTCCAGGTTGAGCTGTTGGTTACCATCTTAGCTGTAGAGGGTGCAGCATAACTGGCCCATGTGGGATTCGAACCGGTGGCCCTGCTGCTCAGAACTCATACTCCCAAACCAACTCTTAACCAATAAGCCACTTGGTTGACCCTAAATGATAATTTTTTAAAAAACTGTTTCCCCACAACTCTTTAATAGTGCCAATAAGCATATAAAAGGGCTGGAATTAATTGATAAATACAGTGACCACTGTACTTTTAAACATGTATGTAAATCTAATTTTCTAGAAAGCAAAAACACATTACCCAGCCTCCCAAATGTACTCCTTGTCCAACAACTGAGAAATGACATTATGTTAATAAGCTAACACAGTCATCCTTCTTGCACAAGGCTATAAAATCATGATTAATCACTTTTCCACATTTAGTGCAAAACATTTACTAGTATTTGGAGAGATGCCAGTCTAGTTCCACAAAAATAAGATGATTATAAATGGCTTGACTATGTAATATATTTTTCTTTTCTTTTAATGCTGAACTGGAAATTATTATAGCATCACCCACTAGGGATTGGAAATGCAAAAAAATCAATAAAGTGGCTAACTTTAGTTAGACTTTAGCTGAGCAGAACTGTTAGTGGCCTACTAGCAGCTGGCCCCCATCCTTTTAGGGAACAGAACCTGTGAAGAGTTCATCAGGCCACCCATTGAAATCACACACTTGAACTCACTGTTATAAAGAAAGACTATTGAGTTGTACCAAATTTCAGCAATACAAGGGCTAACTCTTGGAACTGTTAGATGCACAGATGGGGGTAGATATTTGTTATATAAAGTCCAAATTTACTTCCATTGGTTACAAAGCAACGTTCAAAGAGATGGAATGTCAAAAGAGGCAAAGAAAAATGAAACCTCTGAGGCAGCCACCTTGCCTTAGGGATGAAAGATCCAGGTCTCAGAGAGGTGCAGGCCTTGCCCAAGGTCCCACCAAGAGCAGAGACCGATCACCGACTTTGCTCTTTTACTTCCCAGTGCAATTATTTTCTCTATAACCAGTCTCTCTTCCTCAGACAGAGGTGTGTTTATTACAGAACTCCTCATGGAATGCATACTCTGAGAACACAGCTGCTCTGAATAAAGATAGCTCAGGAACAAGGGGGTCAAGCAGGGTATGGTCCATTCTCATTAAAAATTCTCAGAAAAGTTGGAAGGACTGAAAAAGGAGGTGATAACTCAAGAAGAGATATCCTTCCTGTAGGTTGGTCAANATTTTATATTTGAGAAAATGGAGACCCAGAATTTAAAATAAATTGCCCAATGTCACACATGTAGCAAGTAAATGATATAGAACTTTAATCCAAGTCACTCTGTCTCCATGGCATTAGTTTTTTTTCCTCTCTGCTATGACTTTTCTACATGTATTCCTCATGCCTATATTAATTACAGGAATATTATGTGAAGAATAAGTGCTTTTAAAAATCTTTAATTTAAGTTATGCTTTTAGATAATTTTATATAAATGGCAATAAATGGGGAAAAGTTAATGAACCTGAAAGTCAATCATATATAGGCAGCAGTCCAAAAATTACAGAGAAATTGATCAAATATAATGGGCTCAATATATTTGGACTTCACTGAAGGCTTAAAAAACGTTCAGAATAAACTGTAGGTAAAAATTGAGAAGTAATTTAAGGAATGAAGAACCTAAGATTAAAAGTTAACTGACAAGACTTTAACACAAGTCTATTGAATGAATCCATCATGAAATTTCTTCTTCAGAGTTGAGAAGGATACCAGCTTATAGTTTTTCTCTGACAGACATAGTTCTTAGAGAGAAGCAACCATATTTTATTTATTGCTGGGTTTCTAGCACCTGTCATAATACTTGCCACATAATAGCCATTCAGGAAATGCTTGGATAAATAAATGTGTAATTGAATCTCAATAGCCCTGGAAATCAGTACAGATGATAGAAAAAGACACTAGAAAGACAGTCCCTTGCCCTGATTCTGCTATTAATTATCACCAAAGTTGAGTAGATTTTTATACTTCTCTATGCATCAGTTTTCTCATCAATAAAATGAAGACACTGAACTAAATAACCCTGCAAGCCTTTGTTAACTCTAAAATTCTATGATCTGCAATTCATAATTTCAGCATTTTCTTACAAAGCCTTTTTACTCACCAAAGGAGAGATGTTCCATTTGTCAAAATGGCTCCCAGTAAGGGACCCTAACTACAAATTAAACCACTTACAAGCTTCCTGGAAGTGCACACAAGAAGACCTGTATCTCTGCTATCCTGAGACATTGTATGTCATGACTATAAATGATAACTTTTTTTAAAGATTTTATTGGGGAATTAGGGGAGGGGAACAGCTTTGGGGAATTGGGGAAGGGGAACAGCATTAAGGAATCGGGGAATGGGAACAGACAAGTTGCTGTCCTTTTTTTCTTCAGTCTAGTTGTGGAGGACGTTGCTTCACTGGCCCATGTTGGTATTATCATTGCGCTCTTCCC
>NW_017731429.1:3308199-3368967 GCF_001890085.2 Hipposideros armiger | reverse complement strand
AGTTGGTATTTTGACTATTTTATGTATTTAATAATAACAATTTGAACTGCTTTGTATAGAAATGACATTATGTTTATGTATAAAAATTTCCAATTGTTATTCATTCTTGAAAAACACAAAAATATAGAAAAATGTACATCTGCTTTCCTAAACTTCCTTTCTGGAAGTTTCTATCTGCAGTCAGCAGAAGGAAACATTCATTCAGATATGTCTCACCATCGTGGCAAAAGTGCTAAATCTAGGGTTTCAGCTTCTCACCTAGTTACCAATAGCTTCTCAGTGGAAGGGTTTGGGAGACAGTAGATATGAATTCCATATCTTGGCTTTGTCAAAATTGACCTATGTGATATAAGGGCATAAAATTAGTGTCCCTGTATTTCAGCCTCTTCCTCTGTAATGGTTAAGAGTGTGAACCTTGGCATCACACAGGCCTGACTTAAATGGTTTCATCATTTGTTATCTGTTTAATCATAGGTAAGTTTTTTAGCTAGGGTACAAGCTTTAGCTCTTTCATCTGTAAAGCAAATATTATAAGTGTGCCTAAAATATACAGTGCTGTGAAGAATAAATGAAGATGTGACATATTTTTCAGTATGTAGCACACAGTAATTGCTCAATAAATGTTAACTATTATTATTTATAGTATTAATTAAAAGTGAGAGAACTAGTAGATTTGAGCTAAACTTATTCTGGATGAAATTCAACATAAATAAGATATAGATGACAGGGGAAAATATATCATAATCAGTGCTATATCAGGAAATATCCTCTTCCAATCAGTAAGCAAAAATCTCAAGATGATGTATGGAAAAGGGACCTCAGCTCACAAGAGTGAGTCTGACAATAAGCAAACAGATCTCACTTACAGGACATACTAGATTTTTGATTCACTGCCAAAGCTTACAGAACATTCTAGGTGGAACACTGTTGGCTGTTCGAATGCCCCTATATGTAGAATATCACAGTGAATTTAATCCAGAGTGAAAGAGATGGCACATTTGATCCATCCTCATTACCATGGCTCCACAGCAGGACGTGATGCCTGCTTTGGTAACTCAGAGTTCTTTTGTACAACGCACTGTGATTACCTCATAAAGGTCAATTCTCCCAAATCCCTGGAAACCATGGCATGCCAACCCACCAAGATCACAGAAGCAATTAAAAGTGTTTAACCGGGAAAGTTGCCAGGACCAGATGGCTTCTGCCAGTGGGTTTTTGTTTTTGTTTTAAACTGCTCAGCACTAAGGAAACAACATTTATTTGCATCATACATGTTTACTAGTGGGTCATCTTCGTATTTGTGAAAGAATGCAATCATAAGGAGTCTCACCCTACGGACATTAGAATGTGAGCCATAAGAGACAATGACAGAAATTTCCTCCTTTTGCACCGCCCCCATATCCATTTTGGCTCAAATCAGCTCACTTTACCGTATACACTGTAATACTACATATGCATGTAAAATCCTACTCCTATGAAGTAAAGGGTTCTCCAAGAACTCTTGGAATCAGACTATGGGATAGCCCATATATTAGGAATGGGGTCAGAAAACTTTTAACACAATAATAATTTTGTGCTACAAAAACTACTCTGCACCTTTAATTTTTGTAGTTTCCAACTACCAAACATCACCACTTATTTACAATATCCCTCTGACATAATTACCTGTACCAGGTAGACCTATCTGAGACACATATTCTGCTTAGAAGTTTATTTAAATTGTACCAACAGAGTGGCCATGGAAAAACCCTGGCTGTAACATTTTTTCAGTAAATTGACCTTGGGCAAACCATGTGTCTCTTCTGAGCTTTGATTTCCTCATTTGTTCAAAAAATGGGTGGGCCTTTTATATTATTATCTATAATTAATATAGATAATAATGTACAAATTACTAGATTATGTAGATTAAAGTACAAAAAACTGTTGAGAAAACAGCCAAAAAATATATTAAATGTACTGCATGATAAAGTGATATCAGAAATCAGTGAGAATAAGATGAATTTTTAAATAAATAATGTTGAGACAACTGAATAGTCACTTGGAAAAAGATAAAATTAAACCAGTACCTCACACCATACATTAGAATAAACTCCAAATGGAGCAGAGAGCATGACTCAAAATCCATGAATAATAAAATATATATATATAGATATTTTAAATATATGAGCAATAAAAACATACATGTTTTTCAAAATATGGAAAACAAACTTTAGAAGTATATTTGCAATTTATATCACAGGCACAAAGATCTAATCACTTTAATATAGAAAGAGCCTCCAGAAATCCAGAAGGAAACACTGAAGACCCAAAAGAAAACTGGTCAGAAGACATGAATAGACTACACCCAAAAAGAAAGACAAATAGCCCCAAACATAAGAAATAACGCTCAACTACACTCATAAGAAAAAAAAAATTCCACTGAGATACTCTTTTATACTATTGGACTGGCAAAAATTACGGTATAATAACACACTCAGCTGGCAAGAAGCAGCAGGGATTCTCATACATTGCTAACGGGAATACAAAGTATTATAAATCCCTATGAAATTACATATGTGGTTTCCTGCTAATCCAAAAATCCCATTTCTAGGACTTGATTTACAATTATATCTCTATAAATACCAAAGAGCATATCAACAAGGTTGTGACAGCATTGTATAAATAGCAAAAGATTGAAGGATCTCGAATATCTTATCATTTGTTGTTGAAGGAGCCATGGCTGTCTACCCAATGGAGTACTATGTGCTTATACAAAAGAATGTAGGCGATTTTGATAGACTGTTATGGAATAACTTCCATTATATTTCAATAAGCAAAATAGATAGCTAGATGCTTACCTTTTACATAAGAAAAGAAGGGGAATAAGAATACACATATACACATGCATACACATACATTTCTTTACTTTTGTGGAAAGAAATACCAAATGGTAAACAGAAAATAATAAAAGTGGGTAACTATGTAAGCCTAACATGAAAACCATTTTATCCAGCATAGACCCTTTTATTTTTAGAATTGCTTTATTATACATGCATACGAGGTCTGATAACTAAGTTTGAGAACTCATCCTAGAAAAAGTGCTACATACCTCATTACTGAATATCACTATGGTCACCTTCAAAGTACTCGCCTTGGGAAGCTATGCAACAACACCAGCACATAGTCCTCCCTTCAAAACAATTTTTGAACTCTTTTTCTGGAATGGCCATCAGAGCTGTCATCATATTACCCTTGATGTCCTGAATGTCATCAAAATGTCTTCCTTTCACTATTTCCTTTATCTTCAGGTAAAGAAAGACATTACTGGGGGCCAGACCAGGTGAGTAGGGAGGGTGTTTGAATACAGTTATTTATTTATTGGCTAAAAACTCCCTCACAGACAGTGCCGTGTGAGCTGATACATTGTCAGGATGCAAGAGCCATGAATTGTTGGCGAAAAGTTCAGGTTGTCTAACTTTTTCATGCAGGTTTTTCAGCATTTCCAAATAGTAAACTTGGTTAACTGTCCAGTTGGTACAAATTCATAATGAATAATCCCTCTGATAGCAAAAAAGGTTAGCAACATTGTTGTAACAAGTTCACGAACTTCATTGTCAGACTTCATATACGTTATTTTTAATATATAAAGATTTTCATATATCCTTAAAAGCTTAAAAATTGCTTTAGTATGTACTATTTTACTTGTCCTCTGATATAATAAAATTAGATTTCATTCAATACATAAGTATTTCAAAAATTATGACTTGTAATCATTTTAAGCAATTTCTTTTCTTCTCAAAAGTACCCTACTTGTACAATGAATTATACATGACTGTACCTATAGCAGATTGGGAGAGGCAGAAAAAAAATGGAACTAATATCTCTGTTATATGTATCTTTTAATACAGTTTTTTTTATTTTTTTATCACACAAATATTCAAAATAAATAAAATTTGAAAGAAACAAAACAATAAATTCTAACAATGCAAACTGAAAGAACCTAGCCTGTGTATTAAACAGATAATTCAACCCAGAGAGAAAAGAATTATTACCAGTGAATTTTGAATACAGTTCATCTTATTTGGAGTGTATTCTAAGGGATAAAGTGAGCTGCAAAAAAACCCTCACATTTTATTCAATAGTTTTATTGTGTACTTGTATTATTTATTTTGTGATTTTGATGCTATTTGGTGTATAATGTAGAATACAGTAAAGAAGTAAAAATATTAAAAAAAAACATTTTAGTCTAAGAGAAAGGAGTTACAAATATAAAGTCAAAGTATTTTAAGGAAACACTATGTTAGGTGTGAACTGGAAATATCAATATCTATTCATGCTATCTGAAAGTATATATACAGTTAACCCTTGAACAATGTGGGAGTTAGGGGTGCCAAACCCCATTCAGTAAAAAATCTGTGTATAAGCATATAATGATTGACTCCCCCAAAACTTAAATATAGTCATCCCTCAGTATCTGCAGGATATGAAAATCCATGAATGTCCAAGTCCCTTATATAAAATGGTATAGAACAGTACATAGTTAGCCCTCTTTATTCATGGATTCCCAACAGTGGATTGAAAATGCTGTTTTCAATCTGTGGTTGGTTGAACCTGCAGATGCAAAACCTAGGGATACAAAGGGCCAATAATATATTTATTGAAAAAAAAAACCCATGTATAAGCAGCCATCTGGAGTTCAAACCCATGCTGTGTAAGGCTCAACTGAATTCCCTATCTGCTCACTAAAATGAACTAAGAAATGACGACCTCACCAGTACAATGAGCATAACTAGTACCAAGACCTTGGTTTCTAATTATAATCTTCTACTAAAAGGAAACAGGGCCACTTGGAGAAATGGCTAGCATTATATTTGGGACAGGGAAAGTTCTAGAATATGAGAACCAGTTTGAAGGGGTTCCCCTTGTCAAACTGGGTAAGCATTTGGGCACTGAAAGGAATGATGATACTTTTTTAAAAATTGAAAGAGAACATTTGCCATCATTGGAGTTATGCTAGCTCCTTATTCTAAACATTGATGATTAAGGGAAAAGCATTAAGTCATCCTGCATTCACAGAAGTAACATCTTAAGATAACAAAAGAAAACTTCTTTACAGGAAAACGCCATGTAGAAGAAATAATATAGAATTAGAATTAAAGCAAGTGAACTAGAGAGAACAAACGTGACAAAATGCTAACAATCATTGAATAAGGTAAAGTGTATAAAAGTGTTTGTTCACTATTGTTTCAACTTTTCTCTAGGTTTTTAATTATTCAAAAGTTGGGAGATAATTTCAGTGTCATGTAAAAAATTTGAGGAGACGTTTGGATTAAAACATACTAAAAATATAAGATCTGAATATAATGAATGAATCATGATTGGATCCTGGTTTGGAAAAAAACACTATAAACAATTTGGGAGGATAGTTGGGGAACTTGAACATGAACTGGATATTAATATTAGGAATTAATTGTTAATTGTCTTTTGTTGGTAATGCTGTTATTGTTATATCGAGGGTGAATATATTACAGTCAGCATGACTGCAATTTACTTTCAAATGGTTATGTGAAAACAAATCTAGCTATGTACACACAATAAATCAAGAAAGATACTTTAATAGATTGATAGTTTGATAAATAGAGAGATAGATAATACATTTTAGGCATACTTCTAACAATTGTTGAATCCAGAAAGCACGGTTTTTCATTATATTATTCTTTCAACATTATACTAAGTTTGAAAGTCAGTCTGATGAAATGCAGAAAATTAAAGACAATGTCTATTTTTGGAGGCTTTTTATAGCATTAAATATATGAGTATATAGCGTGTACAACCCATGGTGATAGTATCTTCAGATTCAGCTTCTGAATAAATGTTATTTTACTCTCTTCCTCTACTATCCTGCATTTTATAGCACAGAATGGAATTAATATATGAAGGAAACTGGGGATGCCTTAGTTGAGTGGACAACTTTGGGTTTAGGGAACACGTGATTAAATAGGTTGAATTACTATAAAATTGTCCCCTAACTTCTATGCATGTTAATTGGTTCTTGTTGGCTAGTTCTGAATTTCCCAAAGGAAGAGAGGAATGTTTGTTTTCCCACTCTCTGCTCTAGCCCTTCCATTTAAACGCAGCCAAGTGAAAAACAATAATAATCCTCCCTGTGTATGTCTCCTCCAAACACCAAACCCCCCACAAACATACCCATGCTACACTAATTTAACACACAAATTGAAGGCTCCAATTACCATATTCTTTTGTCTTTACCTTGAACTCCCTTCCTCCCACTACAGCCAGAACTGCTGCTCGTGTTTAAGATGAGTACCTTTTCAACACTTTTCAGTTTTGCTCATCATTGGGTTTTTGTTCTGGGATTAAATCAAGACATGTTCTAGCAGTTTAGCACTTTCTTTAAAATACTGTGTTTCTTAAACATACTTATATTTTTAAAAAAAATCAAATTGACCAATAGGTGCTAAAATATAAACCTCAAAGTATCATATATTAGATCATGGTTTAGGTTCTCCTTTGTTACTCCATTTTGCTTTAAAATTTTAATTCTAGCCAGTCTGCCTGCCAGAACTATTCTATTTTGTTCTTGAGAAGAGAGAGGGAGAGGGAGAGGGAAAGTGAGATTCATTCATACATGTAAAGAATCATTAAGACATTTGAATTAAGCAGGGAATTCCTAGTTCACCTCAGGTTCCAACTGATATGGCATTTCCTTTGTCAGTTATCCCAAACACATAGGCAGGGACCAAACTAACCTATGTCCCAGTAATTAGCACATTTGAAGGATAGGTATGGACTCATTACATGTTTCTTGAATGTATCTGTCCCTATAATATTTACCATACCATGGTATAATTATTTCTATGTATTATAGTAGTCTCCCTTCAATGGATACAACATGGAATGTTTTTACACAGGGAAGAGTGAGATGATGAAGAACAGGTTTAGGAAGAGTAATCTGGTAAGAATTTCCAGGGTGAATTTGAGGAAGAACACGCTGAAAGAATAGAGAAGGCTGGCCATACATCATTTGTACATAATGCCACAGAAATATGCCTTTAGTCCCTACGATGAGGGACAACCCACTCTTATCTTTAAAACATTACACTTACGGCACAGCAAAGCCCAGTGACTTACATGTATAGCCTTGGAATTAAAGTTAAAATTCAGGAAATCATTTAAACCTTTAAAGCTTCAGCATAAAAGATATTATATGGGAGCTACTTCAGGGGCAACAGATCTTTACAGTGGAGATTTACATTGCACTATGGCGGAAGTTGCTTTATTTTCCATTCCATATATTATAGTGAATCAACATTGCCATCATTAAATATTTATCCAGTATGTCTGCTAAGTTGCTGTAGCAAAATCATTTTTAATGTTTCTTCCTAATTATACACAAAATAGATAATATGACTACAGAAGACATGAACACACAACAAATAACATTCATATTGAAATATTTGCAGCATTATTGAACAGTCACATGGACAGAGCTGTACGAAAAGATAAAGCATATAGAAAATATGGTCTAATGAAAATAAATGTGATGAAAGTTGTAAAGCATAGGTGTTAACAAACATACTTCAACCGAAATACATAAAGATAAGAGTGAAATGGAAATACAGGGAAGTGAGGTGACTGGGCATTGGTGAGGGTAAATCTAGAGGGTTTCAAAGAAGAAGTGAGGGTAAAGTGCATATTTATTTAAGTATAATTCATTTGCCCATGTATTCACCAAAATTTTCACAAGAATCTTTTCTGCATCAGCCATGTTCTGTGCAAAAGATCCAGAAATAAACCATTGTCCCTGTTATCTAGGATTTCAAAGTCTAACAAGAAAGAGAGATATATAAAAGAATAATTGCCGCTCAGTGAGGTGAATGCTGAGGGAGGAATTTGGGATTAGGGAAGACTTCAATTAATAGAGGTTTGAGGCTGAGTAAAAGTTTGCTCCGCACGAAAGCAAAGAACAGCACTCCAGGAAAAGGGACTGCATGTGCAGTGCTTATAGATAAGGTATTCATTTGCATAAATGGTAAGGACCATAGTCTCTGGGATAAGTATATACATGCACAAGTGACACCTGCAGACTGAATAGGAAAGGGAGTTCAGGATGCCTGCATGTGTGAAGAGGGATGGTGGGAAAAGCATATGAGAAACTTGGCTGAAAGCAGATTGGAAAAGGCTTTTTATAGTATATTGATGATTTCGACTTTGCTCTGTAGGTAATATTTAAATAACTGAAGGTTCTAAGAAGGGGCAATCAGATGAACAAATAAAAGTTATTAATATGTGCAGGGTTAAGACAAAGATGGGACATTCTTAGTGCCTTCCATTTTTGTGGATTTAGGGAGATAGAAGCAGCGGATTGTTGACAATGTATTTGGGGATAGTCAATCAAGGCCAGGTTGTGGGAGTATGACTGTACTAGCAATGGGAAAAAAATATATATTTTCATGATAATTTCCCGTGAACTTTTTCCTCAAATTCTTTCTAACTTCAGAGATCGTCATTGGATTGTCTCACACATTAAAATCTGTATCATTAGGTTTTTCCAAACAAGTATCAGAAAACTTCATTCTTACAACTCAAGACTTAACTTTACATCATGTAAAGGGACTCAAGCAAACAAGAAATTGTCCCAAACCTAGAGTGACAGTAGTGCCAGGCTGGAAGTTCCTTAGAGTTTAGGAGGTTTCATCTCTTTTCTTTACAAATGGAGAGACAGATATCCAGAGTTGTCATATGAGTTGTCTGAAGTTCATACAACTTGTGTTTGACAGAACTAAAGCTTTAAGTTTTGTCTTCTGACTACAAGTTCACTGTTCATTGCACAATACTAGACTGACTTTCTTCTGTGAAAGGGGTCGTTCTTTAAGGACATGGCTCTGGTTAAGTTTTGTCCATTAGAATTGCATTATAACGACCTCATGTTTTGGCCACTAAAGACTGACCCACTTACAAACGGACTAAGTGAATCGAAAGGCATTTCTATCTCTTGATATCAAGAGATGATTCCATGAATGAGCACAGAGCTTCCTGAAGGAAAGTGTGCAGTTGCCCCTTTTTTTATAAGATATCATAAATCAAACAGGAAATAAAACACTACTTGAGACAAATGAAAATAAAAACACAACCATACAAAATATATAGGGTGCAGCAAAAGAAGACAGACAGATGGCTAACAGACATATGAAAACATGGTCAACATCAGTAATCAGCAGGGAAATGCAAACCAAAACCACAATGAGATACCACCTCACTCTGATCAGAATGGCTGTTATAAAAAACTGAACAAATAACCAGGATGTGGAGAAAAGGGAACCCTTGTGCACCATTGGTAGGACCAAAAACTGGTGCAGCCACTGTGGAAAATAGCATGGAGATTCCTCAAAAAACTAAAAATGGATATTTCATATGACTCAGCAATTCCACTTCTGGGTATTTATCCAAAGAAACTGAATGCACTAGTCTGAAAAGATACATGCACCCCTGTGTTCATTGCAGCTTTACTTACAATAGCCATGTATATCATGGCCATGTATATCATGGCTATTGTAAATATAGAAGCAACCTAGGTACCTATAGATAGACAAATGGACAAAGAGGATGAGAAAGGTGAGACAGACACACACACACACACACACACACACACACATACATTATGCAGCAAGAAAAAAGAATGGAATCATCATCTAGAGGATATTATGCTAAGTGATATAGATCAGGCAGAGAAAGACAAATACCACACAGTTTCACTTATATGTGGAATCTTAAAACACAACAAAATAAACAAACAAAACAAAAACAGTCTCATATAACAGAGACCAAAGGGATAATTACCAGAAGAAAGGGGGTGGGGATGACTAAAAAGAGGGGAATATAGTCAATAACAGTATAATAAGCTTATATGATAATGATAACGATGAGTACTAGAATCACTGGGGTGATCACATTGTATGGTATAAAGTTGTCGAATCGCTATATTGTACATCTGAAACAAACATAAGCAATATAAGATTGTATACCAACTACATTTAAATAAATTAAAAAGACATTGTGCATGGGGAGGTAAATCACTGGAACAGATACTGGATGTATGCTTGGAATGGCCTACTTGACATCATTGACAGAAATAAATATTCAAGACATAGAGGAGTGACATATCGCTCTTACCAGGTAATGTCACATAAGCAGAGAAAAGTGAGGATTAGCTCTGTTGGAAGGGATCTAAAGCCGTTTTCTCCAAGAGTAATTGAAAAAAAAAAATCTAGCATATCCAGTGCCAGACATGCTTTTGAAAAGACATTGCAAAACGAACTCTCTGAAAAACAAGTAGTTCCCCTGTCTTCATTACATTTTGAAGAAATGGTATCACATGGTTTAAGTCAGAATAAAAGAAGAAATCTGTTGATAACTGGAAATATAGAATTACATAGTTTTCTAAATTTGTCGCTCCTCCAAACATTCCCAATATTTATACCTTAAAAGCAATTATTTTTCCAAAGTTTGATTAAAATGTTGATCTTTATTTTATGTCTAGGTCAAACTCATTTACCTGATCCCTGTTGGCGAGCTATAGGCTTTCAGCTGTGTCTCTGAGAGAAGTGGTAGAAGTAGCTCATCCTCATATTTACGACATCCTGTCTCAATGGGCACACTTTTGTGCAATTAGTAGCTACCACTTGGGGTAAGACCTTTAATTCCTCCTCTTCCATTCTTCAGTGTCCTCTCAATATCACTTTTCTTAAAACCCTATTTCTGATCCTCTTTAGCAAGTGGGGTTCTCTCTTGTTCTGAGTCCCCATAGACTCTGTCATTGTTGTATTATAGCCCTTTCCTTACTATAAGGAGTGCCAGTGTGGGAGAGAAAAGGGTCAACATGCATGTGTTCCTTCACTGTTGCAGTCAATGTGTGGCCCGGTTTACTGATGCACCGAACAAACACTAGGTGTTCATTAAATAATGCTTGAATGCTCTTAAAGGGATGTGACCTAATTTAGTCCACACAATAATGCTTTGATGACATTATTAATAATCATAGATACCATTTATTCATTCATTTTCTACTCTGTATCAGGGTACTGAGAACTTGACATATATTCCTATTTATCTTGTGATGTAGAATTTTTATCCTATAGGATGAGGCAGCAGACTCAGATGAAACAATTTACTTGTCCAAGTTCACATAGCCAATAGGTAGCATATTTAAATACAAAGCTGGGTCTCCTACTAACTGCTGCTGCTAATACTACTACCCTCATCAGTAGTACCAGCACTATTTCTTTGAAATATTAAATTGTCTGAATCCAACTTCTAAATCACAATCTTCTTGAGGGGTGGGACCATGTCCTATTTATAGTTGTTTAATTCGAGTGAATATAATTGGCTCAAAGGGATGTCACACTAACATGCTAAGAATTTTCCATTTTGGGTTAAATGCTCCAATCAAAAAATGAATGGGTAGAGAAGATGTGGTACACATATAAACTGGAATATTACTCAGCCAAAAAAATGAATGAAATTTTATTATTTGCAGTAATATGGATGGACATAGAGGGTATTATATTAACTAAAATAAATCACACAGAAAAAGATAAATACCGTATGATTGCATTTATATGTGGAATCTAACAAACAAAATAAACAAACAAAAGAGAAAAAAACTCATGCAGAGAACAAACTGATGGTTGCCAGATGGGAATGGGTTGGGGGTCTGTGTGGAAAAGGTGAAGGGATTAAGAAGTACAAATTGACAGTTACAAAATAGTCATGGGGATGTAAAGCACACTTTAGAAAATATAGTCAATAATATTGTAATAACTGGTGTCAGGTCGATGCAAGACCTATCAGAAGGATCATTTCATAAGTTATATAAATGCCTAATCACTATGCTGTACACCTGAAACTAATATAATATTGAATGTCAACTGGAACTGAAAATTTTTAAAAAATGAAAAAGAATTTTCCCATGTTAAAAAATGTCTTCATCTTTTTAAAATTTAATGTAATTTTATTATTAGTTTCAGGTGTACAAAACAACATAATGATTGGACATGTATGCCCCTCACAAAGTGATAACTCCCCTCAATCATACTAACCACCTGACTCTGTACATAGCTGTTACAATACCATTGACTCTATTCCCTATGCTGTTTGTCTTAATCCTTCTACCTCCTTTGTGATAGGATACAAAACGAAAAACAGAAAAAAAGACTACAAACAATCCAACAGCTAGGTCTTTGATTAGAGTCTAAATTTCATTTGAAAAATGACATTTGCCGTAACCATAAAATCTGCCAGATAAGATAAAAGAAATAGAAGTATGAACCGATAGGGCATGTTGAGCTCTGACAAGCTGTAACCAATAGGTTATTGTTTTCTTGGCTGGTGTAGCCTGGCTTGTCTCCAATACAAGACATGTGACATTATCCTCTGTCTCCTTTCCTTCCGAATTATCTTGTAGAAGTGTATCTCATTTAAAAAAAGTGGTTGTAGCACACATTTCTTTTCTGAAATGTGATGTTCTAAAATATTTCTACTTGTCTTTCACAAGGTATCAGGACAAGCTTGAGAAGAAATGTTAAAGTGTTTTCTTAGTCAAATGGAAATAAACTCCAGGGAAAAAAGGCATGCCTCCTGTGAAACTGCCCACAGCCCTGCAAGCCTTTGTTTTACCATGGGAGGTGCTCACTGATAGGATGCTTTGTGGCTGAGGGAAGTTTGAGGTCTCAGGGATGCTTTCTGGCACTTGCTTGAATTTCACACCTTACTAATGGGTATGCTGGAACTGGCTTCTACCAGCGAGTGAGAGACATTTTTGTGAGCTACTTGTTCAAATGTTCATAGCTTGAAATCAGCCATGGTGGGAAATTTATACCATGGATATCAGCAAATGCCACAAATCAGAGCCTTTTTTTAAAGAATTTATTTACAGTACATCACAACATTTAACTTGGGTTATAAGGACTTCTACCACAACTATCATGAAATTATCATGAAATAGGAAGGCACCGGGCCACAGGATATGGTTGTGCAATCTATTCTGTGCCCATAGAAATCCACCTGGGGGTAAGTGAGGATTGAAACCCAGCCCACACTCTCACCCCCAAGCTGTATCCCTTGGCACGGTGCTGTAATCTCCAAAAGGAGGTCATATTTTTTTTCCATTTTGCCAAAAGCTGCCTTATGAGCTAGTCATGGCCCTATTTAAGTCAGATTGCATATGTCCCTACACTGATATTCTACAAGTCACCTCCAGCATCACAACTACAAATTACATTAGGGATGTCATTCTTTGTGTGCCCTTTACTTCCAATTGCAAGAACAAAAATTACTGACCGGTTAATATTACCTAAGCTCTCAGAATAGATATTTCTTATTTTATAGATGAGTGCCCTATAGTGCAGAGATGTAAGGGCACTTGTCCAAAATTGCATGGCTAGTAAAACAGCAGGAGTTCAAACCCACATCTGCCTGACTGTAAGTTCTCCCCAAATAAATTCTATACTGATTATGATACGACACATACGGAAATTATTTCTCTAGAATACAGATTCCTGGAAAGGTTTGAAAACCTATAATAGAAAATAAACACATAAAATACACTGCATTAAAAAGAAAAGGACTCTGCATTTCTTTCTGTTTCAGTCCTTATTTTAATGTAGTTATTATCCATGCAGTAGCTATTATCATTGTCCCCATTTTATAGAGGAGAAAACCCAAACTCAGATAAGCTAGAGTTGAGAATTGTCCATAAACACTGAAAGTCTTAGCATTCAACCATACTGAACGCCAGTAATAAGAAACATGGGTAAAGAGTTTTAGTTTACACGTTACCTTTAAAAAAACAAAACAAAATAAAAGTGGTGCCATGTGGTTTCTGAGGCTGAGCCACAAAAAGGATATGGCTTCTGCCTGTCTCTTTCCTTTGGGATGCTTGCCTTTGGAGCTCATCCGGTATGTTGTGAGGAAGTCCAGGCCACATGGAGAGGGCATATGCGGATGCCCCAGGCTACAGCCCCAGTTAGAAAGGCTGCCTGTAGCCAGCTTCTACTACCAAACATTTGAGCGAATGAGTCTTCAGATGGTTGCAGCCCCTATGAATCTCCAGCTAAAGCCCCAGATATATGGAGCATAGACATGTCATCCTTGCTGTGTCTTATCTAAATCCCTGGCCAAAGAAACCATGAGAGATAAACTATAAACCAAGTAAAAACCACGAGTGGCATTGTTTCAAGCCATAAAGATTTCAGGTAATTTCTTATGCAGAGTAGATAACGAATACTGCTGTTTTTAAACAGAGAACAGGAAGCACTAACTGACAGGCCCTAGAAACTATAGTGGACATTCAACAAATATGTATTGAATGGAAAAGAGAAGCCCAACATAAAAATAATGTAGGCTTCTAATTATAGTCCGAGGAGGATCATAACTTTTAGTGACCCATATACACTTTGTCTTTTCCTTCTAAATGATGGACACTCCCCCACAAAACCATTGAGAACAATATCCCTAAAATGAGAAAGCTCTGCAGATAACTCAGAGTAAAGTACTGGAAAATCTCTAGGGATTATAGTGCAAATACATAAGGCTATTTTGTTTGTTTTATTCCACATGGGAGCCTATTCAAACAATATCTTGAAGCTCTTCTGTAGGGAGAGCTTAAAGGTGAATTAACTCATTTGTCATCTTGGGAGAATATGAGTATTACAGTGCTAGCTAAGCATACTGGTCTAGAAGACTCATAGTAGAGATGAAATAATATAGATTGGAGTTAAACCAAGTTTCAAATTCTAACCTGACCCCTGTTCAGCCCCGCGGCAGATTTAGTAGCAGTTAACATTTAACAAATACTTTTCATGTCTCAGGTCCCATTTTAAGTATTTTACATGTATTAACTTTTTAATCCTCATAGAAACTATAAACTGCTATTAATCCTGTTTTACAGATGAGGAAACTGAGGCCCAGAGAGGCTGAGGAATATCTAAGTCTCACAGTGAGTAAGTGACTCTTGTCACTTACTACCAAATTACACCACATTCTACATAGTAAGGTCAGCTAAAGACAGGATCCAGAGCCCATACTCTTGAGTAGCGCTCCATCTCTAAGCTCCAGGTACTCAACAAAAGAGGTCAATAGAGGGACACAATTATTACTGTGTTGCTCATTTTTACTTTTTTTTTTTTAGGATGCGGTGGTAAAGAATATCACAGTGGTAAAAAATAGAGGATCAGGTTCAAGTATTAGAACCAATGACTGTGTCTTTGGGCAAGATATTGAACACCCAGTGCTTCAGGATAGATAGATAGATAGATAGATAGATAGATAGATAGATAGATAAACAGATAGAGATATAGATATGAATAGTAATGCCTGTTAGCTATTATTTAAATGAAATAAGATGATACATGTGAAAAACTTACAATAGTGTTTGGAACACAGAATAAAATGAACAATTATCATTCTGTCCATATTTAGTTTTAAGAAATAAAATCATGCTTACATTTTTAGTAACCTGTTTTTTCTCTATGTGACAATATATACTAAAACATATCTATCAGCATATTTTTGACAGCATATAATTCTCATCTATGACTATGCTATAATGCAACCAACTTCCTACCATTAGGTATCCAGATCTTTTAAATTTTCTTTTCAGGGGTAAACAATGCTGCCTATGAACATGTTTATGCATGCATCTCTGCATAGTTTACCTTAGGATAACTCCCTAAGAGTGGAACTTCTGTCTTAGAAGATAGTGATCTAGTTTTTAATAATAGAAGGAAACCATTTAGAGGATTACAATGACCCGTTCAAAATCTTACAGAACCAGGTTAGTGCCCTAATTAGAAAGAATAACTTCAAAACCACAATTATGTAATTACATTCTTTTCCCAATGTAAACACTCAAAAAGGAGTAAGACCTGTCAGCTAGTAAAAGGCTAGGCCAAACTTGTACCCAGACCTGTTTGATTCTAAAATTTTCCTGTTTAACTTATAAAAGGTAACTTTTATAAGGCATATTTTTGTTTGTTTGTTTTGCTTATAATAAAATCTGAATAAATGGCTTCTGTGCCTTGGCACATTCAAATGAAGAGCTTTAATAGGCACAGATGTTGAATTCTTTGCATCCTGGTAAATGAGTACTATTTATTTATTATACTTCTAAGAAATAAGAACTCATAGAAGGAGAACCTTGCTGGAAATTCTTTTTTTTTTTTAAGATATTTGTTTTTTTATTGGGGTATTGGGGGGAAGGGAACAGACAAGTTGCTGTCATTTCATTCTTCTGTCTAGTTGTGGATGACGTTGCTTCACTGGCCCAAGTTGGCACCATCATTGCGCTCTTCCCCGGCGAGACAGATCAGTCACCGGCTTCTGGATGGCCGCTCACGCTGGCTGCTGGCTACATACGGTAGCCCATGGCAACCCACTGCCACAGGGGCTGCAGCCTAGCCATCGCCAGCGACTCATGGCAGCCCAGCTCCAGGTTGAGCTGTTGTTCAGCATCTTAGCTGAAGAGAGCAGTGTCACTGGCCCTCATATGTGGGATCCAAACCGGGGCCCTCTGGTGTCTCAAGTCAGTTCTTAACCATCGCGCCACTCGGCCGGCCCAAACATACCATTTTTTTTTTTTTTAAGCTGAGCCATCCTGACACCTGTTGGTAGCTCAGCAGCTGCTCACCTCGGGCTGGGAATCGAACAGCTGTTGCTCAGAGCTCAAACTCTTGAGCAAGCTCTTAACCAACTGAGCTACTCGGCCGGCCCTGGAAATTCTTAATTTAAGTTTGCTCATAAGAGAGGAACAGTTGTCTTCTTCAATAATGATTGACAGGATTCCACATCCCAAACATCACTCAATAAAATGCCCATCTACTCTTATCCTTCATCAAAATTGTAGGAACACAACAAAATTTGAGACTGTTCTTGAAAAATAATTTTCTCATTTTTGCAGTAAGTTATTTCACCTCTAGAAAAAGTAGATAAATACCCTTAATTAATACAAACTGCTTCTCTCAGGTTTGAGTCAAGAGATGCCAAAATGAGTCCTCAGATGGTGACATCAAGAACCTCTCTGACCTATTTTTCCCAATGTGAATTTTTTGTTCCCTTTATTCTACCCCACTCTTATTTATATATAATCCAATTTAATAAATAATATTTACTTCCAATCAATTAATCCCTCTATTCCTTGAATATGTGTTTTGATGGCCTACTATGTCCTAGAAATAAAACCTGAAGACAATATTGTTTCTTCCTATGAGGAACTGCTAGACTAATAAATGAATGAGCTGTCCTAACTTTTTCTGATATACATAATGACTTAAAATTCAAAGTAGGCTTAAATAGGCGCTATATATTATAGTAAAAAGAAGAACACAAACAGAGGGAACACAGTGGAAACATATGTTAACCAAAGGGAGATGGTTGAAAAAACATTTTTAATTGATGTCAATGGCAAATTTAAAATTTACAAATTACTGTGGGACTTCGGTCGAATGCAAGGGAAGGCACAGTTTAAGTGCTTTCGCATTATGGCCACTCCACCTACTAAAAAAATATAATCAAATGAAAGTTTTGTGCCATAATTGCCATAAAGAGAAATAGTTATTCAT
Source organism: Hipposideros armiger (assembly GCF_001890085.2). Classification (NCBI taxonomy): domain Eukaryota; kingdom Metazoa; phylum Chordata; class Mammalia; order Chiroptera; family Hipposideridae; genus Hipposideros; species Hipposideros armiger. The sequence goes on along the minus strand of NW_017731429.1, from coordinate 3,351,352 downwards.
CTTGAGGGAGAAGCAAGTCTGTTGACACTTAAGGGACAAGTATCGCAGTTTTCTGTTATAATACATCCTCCTTTTCTCATTTCTCTACTAGGATCTCAGAGCTTCATTTCCCTTGATTCTTAAATATGTATATTTCATGAAAAACTCAGACTCTTAAGAGACAGTTTTGCTTCCACTCTTCCCATTTTATACCATATTATCTCATGGACACACTGCACAGCATAAAAATGATTTTAAATGAGCCTTCATTACATTCCTTTGCAACTTCATAGCTATACGGAAATCTATGATTTTAAATTTTTAAAAAAGTATTAAAACCCTAAAGTTGGTAAGTTGCTGCCCTCAACCATGACTTTTTAGCTATTGCTATGTTGTTTGTGTTATATGCAAAAACAAAAGAGTAAGTGACTTGCTCTACATCTGATGAAAGCCATCAGTATGTGTGGAGCTGTGATAAACCCCATGTTTGGGGGGATAAGACTGTTCACTTTCTGAGAGTCACCAGTGAAAAAGGCAGTGGATGCATTTAGACATTTTTTACTTAGAGGAAAATATGCTTCCCAAATCAAATTAGAAGCATGGGACCTGGCTATAATTCCTTCATAGAAAATAGGGTCTAGTCTCAGGAAGATATAAGTAAAACGTAATATTACACACACAAAAAAAAGCTATAGACTGAGCTTAACCCAACACTGGTGACCAAGAGTTTCAAAAGAATGGTGATTAAGTGCCTGTGCTCCTGAGTCAGAATATCTGCTTCTTAGTATGTGACTAAAATATTGGGTTGTCGGAAAAGTCATGATGTATTTTGTCTGTGTTTTTCAAAGGTCATTTATTTATATAAAGAACAAAGATCAATCAGTGATATATTGCCCATTTTGTTCAATAACCATTTGCCATCTTTCAGTGAGCTTCATAATTTTTCGTTCATAGAAGGACCTGTCTTTATTTGTGAAAAACTGAACAAAGTTCTGATTTACAGTCTCATCTGAATTGAACATGATACCACACAAGGAGTTTTGAAGAGAGTGAAACAAGTGGAAGTCTGACAGGTAAGGTCAGGCGAGTATAGTGGGTGTGGCAACACATCCCATCCAAGCTCCAATCATTTTTGACGGATGATCCAACTTGTGTGTGGTCTCATGTTGTTGCGATGGAACACAACTCCTTTACAATTAACAAGCTCTGGGTGTTTCTGGATGATGGATTCATTCAAACTGTCCAACTGCCAACAGTACACATTTGAATTGATTGGTTCCTTGGTAGAAGCTCAAAAAACACAACATTTTTAAAATGCCATCACACTGAGAGCATAACCTTCCTCTGATGAATGTCTGCTTTCAGTGTCATGTGAGGCTAATCATCACTTTGGGACCAAGACAATTTGTGTACCACATTGTTGTAAACAATCCACTTCTCATCACCAGTCACTTCAAAAAAGGATCATTTTCCTCACGTTTAATGAGCATATTGCAGATGTTTATAGCGCTGTCAAACGAACTTCGAGTTCATGCGGATCCCAAATATCGAGCTTGCTTACATATCCCAGCTTCTTCAGGTGATCATGAACACTTGAATCATGGATGTTCAATGTTTCTGCAATCTCTCATGTCGTGTAACGTGGGTTTTACTCCACCAAAGCCTTTATTTTGTCGTCATCAACCTCGGTGGGCCTCCCTGACTGAGGAGCGTCGTTGAGATCAAAATCACCAGCACAGAATTTCATGAACCATCATTAGCACTGATGTTCTTGTAGTAAACTTTATGCAGCTTTTCACAAGCTTGATGTGCGTTCTTCCCTTTATGGAAGTAAAACAGTAAAATATGGCAAAAATGCAGTTTGGTCTTCCATCTTCAACTTGTTGTAAAATCTCCAAAACTCAACCAAATCACTCAATTTTTTTTTAGAATGAAGCTAGAACTGTTAGCTGTCAAATGACATAGTAATAACATATATGCAAATGACTCTAGTACTTCCAAAAATGAACTAGTTAGTGCCATCTGTTGCAAACATGCGTCATGACTTTTCCTACAACCCAATATTTACCTAGCCTGTTTGGCTCATCAGGTGATAAGAATGCCCTCTCATAGAATTGTTTTGAGGATTAAAAGAAAGATATATAAAAGCACACAAAACAATGCATGGAATATGGTTAACACTCAATAAATAGTATCCGTTATTATTAATATTTTGACTGTCATTTGGATTTTTTACTATTTCTGAGGTTTCTAATTGTCCTGTTTCTTTTTATATTTCTTTCCTTAGCTTCAATTATTTTCAAATAGAGTAATGCCTTGGTTTGTGAGCATAATTCGTTCCAGAAACAAACTATTCGTATTGCAAGACATTGCTCATTTACCAAGTTAAAATGTATTAGAAATGTTTGCTCATCTTGCGGAACACTCACAAGCTAAGTTACTCTCAATCCAAGGTTTTACTGTACTCTATCACACTTTTCTTGCCTTATTTCCATTTACTTTTAAATTCAGCGTCATTATATTTATCTATCCTGTGGGATCTTCTTCCACTTATAGGCTCCTTACCCATATTCTCTGACCACCTGAGCCAAATTGTATAAGCCTCTCTCTTGTTTTGCTTTTGCAAATAGTACCTATCTCACAGAGTAGTGGAGGGAATTACATCAGGTAATTTATGTTATAGGTCCTCAACTGCACCATGAATAGAATTACACAATTGATGATTGTGAACATTATATTTAATCACAATGTCTTTTGCTCTTCTTTTTGCTGGCTAACTGCCGGTCAACCTTTAGCGTTAGCTCAGAAGTAGCTTCCTATGAGATGCTTCTCGCATTGTTCCTCAACCTATTCCTAAACCTTAGTCCACCCTTCCAACACCCCATCTCCAGCTCTGTGCTCTCTGATCACAAAACACCCTCTAGTTCAATAATCTTTTCTATTGTATAGAAATTGCCTATTTCTTCTCTTTCTCCCCAATGAAACTGCAAGGTATTTGAGAGCCAGGAGCATGTCTTATTGTGACTTTCTTGTCTAACTCAGTGGGAGGTAACAGAAGTGCTCAAAACAAGTTTACTGAATCATTCCTATAAAGCTCAGGATAAGACAAAGATGTTGACAATCTCATCAAGACTCTGTTCCTGAAGCTTTATGGGAGTACCCAGCAGCCTTCTTCTCTGATATCTTTACCTCAGTCTTTTTAACTTGAGCAAAATTTTCTCTTCAATCACATCATATTTTTATTTTACTTCACCTTTTCTTATTAAAAAAATCCATTTCTATCATTCTTCCCATTTTTATCTATAAGCTGAGCAATGAGATGTGGAGAAATATTTTAATGTGGATAATAAAAGCTACCTGTTCTTCTGGAAAATGAATTGCAAACAAAACATTGTTCTTTAAAAGATAAAGAACAAACACATAAGTAACCCAAATGACATTTTTTTAAAGCAGCATCCTCCAAACATTGTGTACCTTAATTCCTTTAATATATATAACCTCATGAAGTGAACTGTCATGAAATCAGAACATTGTGGATTTCTTATAACTTGGAGTGCCAAAGGATCCAGGCAAAAGGGCTAGTTGAGTATCCGAGATCAGCTATGCTGTAGGTGCAGGGCTAAAATAACCATACAGTATGAGAACATTTTAGAAAATGTGGATTATGTCAGTTAATAATAATGAAACTTTGAGCAAATTGTTTAATGTCAATAGACCTGGATTGCCTCACCTCCCACAGAACTGTTGAGAGGAACACATAAAATCGTCTATGAGGAAGGGCTTTGCTAACAGGATGTATTGTAAAGCCCTGAAATTGGCTACTTCCGAATTTCAGCACATGCAAAGCACTTTTCCCCTTCTTGCTTTCATTCACGGCTTGTAATCATTTGGGCCCATGTCTTTCTGCCTCTCCCTGAAGAAGTCCTTTGAGGGCAATGTTATCTCACTCCTCATACCTTGCTTCCCAAAGCTTATGGCTTTGAGCATAGTAGGTGTTTTAAAGTCTGCTGTATGTATGAGAGGATGAAGAATAAAATGAATGAGCAATAGGTAACAAAAACCGAAATGAATACAATGATTTTCTCACTTCAGGAAACTATGTGCTAAAATATTTTAGCAGAAGAGAAAAAAGTTAACTGTAGTTGTCAAATGCAGAAATGCTCAAAGGTTAGGACAGAATACATCGTAAACTCAGGCAGACAAAAAAGTGCTCAATCCAAAAGTCACTGAATTCTTTGGACTTATAGGATGTGGGTACCAATATAGGAGTTTTTGCTAGTCTACAGGTCATTATTCATTAAGGGATACTTAATTAAAGTGTGGGATCAGCATGTTATGATTAAATTACAAGTAAATCCCTTACAGTTAGTCTCTATGAGCAGAATGCCACTCATGGTGGACATCTAAGAGACTGGAGTTACTTTCTGTACAGTCATTCTGACACAATTTAAAGGATAGGAAGCTGGTGTTAAGTAAGAAGAGGACCTGTTGCCCCCCAACTATTCCTAACTACTTCCAATCTTTTGAAACAGATGTATCATTGTGAAGTTACCTAAAAACTTTTTTGAATCAGTAGACAGTATGTTTGGTGGGTGAGAGAGGAGAGAAAGAGCAGTTAGGTACCTCTGAACTTAAAAATGCTGAAAATAAGATTATCCTCAAAGTTAATTTATAAAATCAAGATTTAACAGATCTAGATATGTAAGCTATCTGAGAGAGACTGAAGGGCTCCTAGGTCATCAAGACCTGAATGTCATCTAATTGAATGAATTAATGGCTATAAAGAAAGACTATACCTATGGGAAGGAGGGTTGGTTAGCCAGTGAGGTGGCAACAAAGAGTTATTGAGGCAAAATTTGGCAGTGTATACCTTAGTTGTATTCCAGGAGAAATGCCCAGCTGATAGAATCTTGTGAGGGCATATGTACCTGGCAATTAGAGACCTTTATGTGGCTAGAGGGACAGGACAGCAGGCTTCTAAGCACGAGGGCCTTCAACATCCAAAACTACAATGAAACCACCTTTGATCTTCCTACATCCTTTACCAAGTATACTTGCCCATATCAAGTTTCCTCTGCTTTGCAGTTCACTTCCTCATCGGTAGGTATAGCGATTGATTTTCTTTTGCCAATGAAATGGGTTAATTTTATTGTCAGGAATACATGTCAGGAATTCGTTTTTTTATACCCTCTCCCCCCCCCTCCCCTGTGACCTACATCTATGGGTCACTGTCATTTTTGGTGAGGATTTTTAAAGATAGTGCAAGATCCTTTATCATTCCTTCCCCCTTGCTGAATCGGCTCCATGAAGTAGATAGAATCTCTGTCATCCAGAGCTCTTGAGTAGAAATGCATACAGCCAAGAATCCCACTACTCACTATTATGAGACATGAGGTTTGAGAGATAAATAAGCCTTGGTATTTACAGACACTGAGATTTTGTGGTTGTCTGTCCCAGTAGAACCTAGCTTACTTGGACACAGGTAAGCTTAGGGCTATCATTTGGCTCCCCCTTATTGTTTCTGTACCAAGGAATAATGAACTGGTTAGATTGGGTGGGGATTTGGTCAAACTAGAAACTTTGTCTCCTTAAAATTAACCAACTCCGATAAATATCTATTCATTTCCATTAGTGTCTTAGGAGCTTTGCTAATATGAATCTGTACGCTTGAATTTGACTAACACTGGGACTCTGCCAGTGGTGCGTTCACCAAGGTAACTCTCCCCTTTTGAACATTCTTTAAAGCAGGTGGTTCTTTTTGACACACCTAAAATATGTCCACACCAGTTTACTAAAAGATCAACTACAGCCACCGATGTTTTGAACTTGAACAACCTACTGGGGTAATGCATTTCATTGTATTTAGAAGGAAAAACTGAGTCTCTAACACTTTATTTTGCACTTATCATGCACCAGGTCACATGTGCTTTTATATATATTCTACTCTACAATTCTCATGACAACCATGTAAGGTAAATTTACTCTAGACTCACTTTATAGAGAAGGAATATGTGGCTCAGTTAAGTAATCTGATTGTACAGCTGATATGAGCCAGAATTTCAAACCAGGTATTATGAATCCAAGTCCAGATGCCATTAGACACTGTAAGGAATCTCACTGGATGTTCATGATTCAGTTAAAAGAGCCTCCTGTATGCAATGGCCTGATAAACACAGCCCTATTTACCCTCTCTCTGTGGTACTTAATTTGATATACTTTGAATACATAATATTTCCATTTTTCATTTTATTCATTAGCAAGAATGAACAATACCCAATAATGAGACTAAATAACATAATTCCTACAGAGCCAAAGTGACTCATATGCAATAATTTGCAACAAAGACCCAAATAACTCTAAAGGATGATAATCGAGTATGCATTAGGACACAAATATGCTTAATTCATTCCAAAATGGCTTACCCTGACTCTGTGGTCACTCACTTAATCAATATTATTTTTTGTTGAATAGGTAGTCAATATCTATGGCTGTCAGAAGGCAAGTGTGTGATATTTCTGCTTTAAGATAGAAGAGGCAGAGTGGAAGTGGTTGTCAACATAGGTGTCCATGTCACTTTGCCTCAGTATTTTCTGCTGCCCTCTGGTACCCCTAACTTGACTGCCTTTTGGCTATGGCCTTAGTACCTTTAATTCTAATTTAGATAACTGGGCTAGATTTCTTTTTTACAGCAGATTCTTTCTATACCCAAAGGATCTTAGTCTTGGACCACACAATTATCACTTGCTCATGGCTTCAGGGTATTCAGTCTCCATTTTAGATGACACCCTGTATTCACACTGTACCCTGCTGCCTGGCTCCCTCCTTAGAAAGAAAGAGATATGACAGGCTGTGGCATGGGAGCACCGGCTGTGCTGGCTAAAAAAATTTTTATTGGCCTTAAAAGTAAGCAAGAACATGCTAATGAAAGTCAACATGATGCCACTGAAACAGGATGGGATTGAGATTCAAACAGAAATGTATTGACAGATCATCTCTGCCTTTTACTATCCATGAGGTTATGAAATCTCAGAGACTCAATCTATCCATCAATAAGATGGAGATTTAATAGTTACCTCACAGAGGTTTCATGAGAAATACATAAAACAATAAGAGAAACAGTAGGCCTTATGAAAATCTTAGTACAGTATAAGCACATAGCACGTGTGTAATAATTGTTAATTCTCATATTCTTTCCCTCTGTGAGTCAGGATAGGTTAGGTTTATTGTAATACAGTGACTTTCTCCCCACCCTCACCAAATCTAAGTAGCTTAATAAAACTAAAGTTACCTCTCACTCAGGCTAAATCACTGCAGGTCAGCAGCACACTCTGTTCTACAGCATTCAGGGCTCTAGGCTAATAGACTCCATATTTTGTAGCTACATCACCTGAATATGAGGCCTCCTTAATCTCTGTGTCAGGAAAAGAGAATACTGGAGGGAAAATTCACTGATATGCTTTGGCCTGAGTATAACACGTGTCAGTTTCCCCACAATCTATTGGTCAGAACTAGTCATATGACCCATTCTAACTACAAGGGGTCTAAGCAATGTAGAATGGCAGATCCGGGTAGCACCACTCCGTTTGCCATGTTTTCTCTATTCTTATATACAAAGTAGATCTCAATAAGGTACTGAATGACACCAATATTATCTATGAGTAAACTTTCTAAGAGACCTTCTCCAACAAGGCTTGAACCACTTACGTTTTGAAGACTGTTTCATCAGATCACTCCCCCAACTCAGTTGAATCTAAAGTCAGTGGGTGCTAGTTAACACTAGACAAAATCAACACACAATGTCTCTTTTTTCTCCTGTGAACAAATTGTCCAAAATTGGAGGCCTCTGTGAGCTGGTTGCCTGGGCCAAATGACCTGCGTCTGCTTTTTGATAGGTCCTTCCTAGGAGGACAGCAAGATTAAGTCCCCAAATTGCAAGATGGTGTGAGTAGCTGTGTTAATTATTTACATGTCTATATGAGTAACAAGACAAATTCCATTTATTGAAAATAGGTGTAAAACTCTTCCTGAAATATCAATTTTAATTCCAAGGAACATAGAATCTGAAATATCCTTTGAGCTAATGCAGGACAGTGTCCTGTGCTTGTCCTTGGAGTAATGGAGCAATCTTCCCCACTAAGGAAGTTCATTATCATTGGCTTCAAAAATTAGGCATTCCTAGATATAATAGAGAAACATCTTTCTATCAATTCAATAGCTCATTCAATAATGACATGGTACCTGCTATGGGGCAGCCACTAAATTACGCCCACACTGGACATACAAAAACATGGGAGATTTCACTCTCAACTGACACATAACAATGCAGCATTCCTCCTGCTAAATTGATGATGTAATAAGGCCCTATATAAGGAGGACATTGATTCTTCTTTATCTGACCTGAGAAGGCCAATAAAAGTAATTATGAGAAATCTATTCCACCAAATTGGGAGTGAGCTTAACAAGGAAAATTATATAGAAAGTCTTTGTTTTCAGAAGAAATATCTAGTTGCCATACTTCCCTTCATCTACCTAGTTGCTTAGGTAACAAAAAACAAAGGAAACATTGGAAAAATGCACTAAATGATTACCCAATAGCAATTCCGCCTTCCTCTTCAGATTCTGGAGTGGCCTGAAAATCATCGTTGGTTTACTTATTTCTAAAATATGTGGGTTTCAATGGCAGTGAAACTCATCTAGTAATTCAAGATGAACCACACACTCACTGCTTATAAAATTATCATTTATTTAAAAATGCTTAGTACAGTACCTGGCACAAATAAAATGTTTGATACATTTTAGCCACTGTGATTATATTTGCACAAGAATTAACATTATTGGCATCAAAATCCCAGCAATAATATAGAGACAAAGAATGTCTCTGTGTATAGAGCTGACAGTCGGCAGGTAAAAAAAGCTACATGCATTTCTGTTACCACACTTCTAAAACAGCATAAAGCTTATCCACTTCAGCCATGGCCTAATGCTGTAGGTATTTTCCTTTTCAATTCAACCTTTCTTAAATAGAGGTATCGTGAAAGATAATATAAGATCTGTAAGATACAATAAAATACTGCTCCAGCCCTTAAGGAGTTTACAAACTAGTAAGAATGTTAAGAGAAATACACAGAAAACTATGAGATTTGTCCAGGGGAGAGTTAAGAAAAGCCCTGGTGATTCAGTAAAGGATATAGCTTGGAAAATGAGGAAAAGCTTCAAGGGGGTACCATTAAAATGGGACTGAAAAATAGATGGGGGGGTTTCAGCAGGCTGAGATAAAGGAGATTCAACCAATTGGAGGAAAGGAAAACATGAACAAGCATGGAGGCAAAAAGCATCTACATATATTCTAGAAAAAACTATCCCGTTTCACTGGAGAAAACGGATCAGTGGTGGGTATGGCTGTAGAGGCAGAATTCAACCAAAAGAGAAATAATTTGAATGGCACAGTAAAGAGTTATTTGTGAATCTGTAGGTGTCAAGAACTACTATCTTTAATGTTTATTATCACTTTCCCTCACATTCATAAAAGGGATTTCCAGCATTGTCACTACATCCAAGAAACCAAAAGAAAAAACAAATAAGACTAATGGAGCCAGAGTTTAATTGTTTGAATTACACAATATCCGTTGAAAGTTAAAATCCAGGAACAAAGGGAAGCTTTACAAAAGAGTTTCATCATGACAATGGAATTGGAAAAAAAAAAAAAAAGAAGGTCCCACTAGTATGGAAGCACTCAGTGACTTTATTGAAGGAGAGTGCCTGGATCTGGGAGGTAATTACAGGTGAGATGGGAATGGTGAGAGGATGACCTCCAAATCTGGCTGCAGTTAGAAATAGCCTTGGTTGATGGCTGTGGTCAAAGCTAGGATGCAACATGGGAGCTGTGCCAACTGAGCCACATGAGTCTTTAGTCTCTTTGCTACAGGATGTAGGTTTTCCCCTTTGCGACATGTCTAACAGAAGGATCCCTTTCCCTAGCCCACATGCTTTGATGGATTTCTACTTTGACTGTTCTCAGTGTGACCAGCGCCCCTCATTTCCCAGAGTCAACTTGAAAAATGTAAACTTGAAAGATAGTTTCCTCCACTTTCCCATCACCACCTTCCTGCCTCTGGATGACACAGTGGGCTGGAATGCAAAGGTGTAGTGACCGTGCGAATGAGTCTTTCACTCTCCAGTATCTTAAAGGGACTGGACAATGGTGAAACCTATCCCTGTGCGAAGGAAGATGATTACGATTTCTCACAAGGGTGATGGAAGTAACAAATATTGTCATTTATCTGAGGTGCAAAAAGGTTCATAATTTTACATCTAAATGCATGTTTAATATTTATAGAATTGACCCAAAAACTTACCAGCATCCAGGGAATAAAGATATACCTCTTCTTCAGGAGTACCCATCTAAGGTATACTAACTGGAATATGCAAAGATGAGACCTGACCCACCATAATTGCTCACATGTTCAATAATAGTAGCAGTCCATGAGGCTCAGAAGTATTGAACAGCTTCATCCAAAATTATTCACCTAGTAAGCTGCAGAGAGGGCTCAAATCAGTTGTTCTACCTCTTTCCACACTACCACAGATCCATCCTATACTGCTTTATCTTTGAGACTTCAAGGATAAAGATATCTTAAAATGCATGATACTATAAAACAAATTTCACCAGTATTTTTCTCTTTTGTTAGCTATTATCTTTTTCTGGTCTCAGTACTCATTATTTATGTTCCCCAAAATAATGGTGATTAGTCTACATTTTAAATATAGGCAACATCATTTGTGTACTCTGTGCCCTTTGGGTATTACCACCTACCTTTTTCTTAACGCATCCACTATCTAGTTTAAAATGTGCTTCTTAAATATATCCCACTAAACACTTTACTCCTTTCTTCTAGTGAAGAAAAAACACAAGGCTTATGGTGAAGAACTAGGAGCTTATTTAAATCTTCAGTATATACTTGTCACACTTATTCTTTTTTATAAGAATAATAGATGCATTATGTCTGATTAACTTAACATATCTTTTGTCAAAGCTGGACTCAACAATTTTCCTCTTAAACCTCCCACTTTTGTTTTCCTAGCTTCTTATTGGCTCCACCATCCATCTAGTTACCCTAGTTTGAATCCCTGAAATCTTTTCTGAAGCGTCTTTTCTTATCCCAAGTGGAATAAGCTGACTGGTCTTATCAATTCTATTTCTATCGTTTCTCTCATATCCATCTCTTTTATTTTCTTTCCCACTTCTATGACCCTAATGAACACCAGTGGCTTTTAATCATGGTGTTGACATGAGTCTTTGACATTCTTGTATGATGCAAACAGTAAGAGATAGATTTTGAGAAATTGGTTATTAAGAAAGCAAAATTTGGACATAATTCACTTGAAAAATAAATTGGAGAAAGTCTAAGTCTATCCCCACAATAATAGGATTCTAACTCACTTGCATCCCTATGTAACACTTTATTTAGAACAGAGAAAGGGGTAGGGTTCCAGCTGTTGAAATGGGGATTGTACGTTCTCCAAGGTACGTCCTTGGTCTGTATGGCTGTGAATGTCATCCTTCAGTTTGGTTTTGGCAGGCAGCAAGTTTGACGACAATAGCCAAACTACCACTTTGCCTCCAATTTCCTCTTCTTCTAGTTCATCTTATGCTGCCAGGAGATTTCTTTTTTTTTTAAAGGACAGTTCTCTAGTACTGTAATGTCTATGTTTAAAAATATCCTGTGGCTCCCTGTAACCTACAGAGTCGTGTCCAAATCCCTGACATTGATACACCAAGCTCTCTTCAACTTAGCCCCACTCTATTATCCAAAGTCTAGTTCCTAATAATTTCCTTCAGTCACCCTTCATTTCACCCAAACCAAAATGCTGGCTTCAGCTGTCCACATATTAATGCCAGTATGATGCTTGTATTCATACCATCCTTTCTCTCTGGAACATTTTGCATGGACTTTTCCATGCAACCAAATAACCTGGACTTAAATTCTCAGCTCAAAAATCTACCTCCTCCATGAAACCCTTCCTAATAATTCATATGTAAAGTATCTTTTCTGTATAACATAACATCTTCTGTCATGTATTAGCATTATTTTTTCTTGAGGAAGAAGAGGGTGACAAAGTGGAAAAGAAAGAGGAGAAAAAGGAAGAGCGAGAGGGTAAAAAAAGTTGGAAAAGGAGAAAAAGAGAAAGTCAAAGGAAAGGCATAAAGATGGAAATATATTTAGAATTCTTTGAAGGAATTCTATCAAGTATGAAAGAGGAAATATTTGAAAGTCTTGGGAAAGTAGGATGTTCAGCGGTTAATAAGAACATGAGCCCCTAAGGCAGAGAGAATGGGTTCAAGCCCCAGCTCTATGATTTACTAGACCTGTGGTTGTGGGCAAGTTCTTTAGCCAACAGTTTTCTCATTTGTAAAATGGAAATAATAATAGCAGCTATCTCACAGGATTGTTGAGAGGATTAAGTAAGATTATATTAGTAAAATGCTTAAGACAAAAATCTGGCACCTGATTTTAAGTTTTATAAATGGAAACCACTCATATGCAGTTGGAGATATGATTTTACGATTTCCCTTAAAACAGGATGATGGTATCTGGGGACCAGGAGAAGAGCTGAGATGCACATATTCTAAATTCCATTATTGTAAATTAACTGAGAGCTTGGCAGCAGTCAGGGCTGATTGAGTAATATTCTTAAGGAAAAGCTCAGGAGATCTGAGTCCTGGTTTAAGAACCTACTGGCATCTGTTTAATCATAACTCTTGATGAATTGCAGTGGAGATTAATTTTTGGTCTGTAGAAATAGGCTATTGATACCTTGACAGAAAACAAGCAGAATTGCCACTTGCTGTTGGTCAACAGGAATAGGCAAAGGGAATAGAGGCCTGAGCTATAGAATCAGAGATTTAAATGTCAGATCTAAAAGTACTTTGGGGAAAAGTACTGAGAATTGCCCGAAAGGGACAAGAAATATATGTACTTAAGGATAGTTCAAAACCCAGTGTAATGAAATGGTGCCTAGTTCTCTTCTTCTGGCATCCTCTCTCCTCTAGAGTTCTTGAGAGCAGGGATAATAACAGTTAACACCACTAATTCTACTAATCCTAAATGGGGTGTGTGGGTGTGTGTGTGTGTGTGTATCACGTCATTTAATTCTTATGAACTCTCTAAGATGGGTTGGGTTACATCCTTCATTTTGCATATTGTGAAACTGAGGCTCAAACAGATTAAAACATTTACTTGAGTGGTCTAAAAACTCATGTTCAACCTATGGTGTGAAGCCAAAAGGGGTTGCTGCACTCCTGTGCTCTAAACAATTAAGAAGTACCTTCTGCGCTTCTGAATGACCCCAGGGGTAGAGTTACATAATGTTTTTTCTAGTCTTCCCTTTTCTGTGTTTCAGTCAAGGATATACACATACAATTAATGGGGACAAATATTTTTCCCATGACTTATCCCTGCCATCTCTAGGTTAGAAGTTCCTGCTGAGGACATAACTTCTGAGTGATATCAACCCACTATGAATATTACAGGTTCATTCAGCAAATATGCACCTAGCACCTGTGATAGTCTGTGACTCTAGATTTAAAGGTGGGGTTGGCTAATGATGAACCCTGATAGGACAAGTGATTTAAAACCCCAGAGCCTTCCTTTTCTCATCTGTACATTAGGGATCCTGGTAATGACTTTCTCATCTCCCTTACAGATCCCTTTTGGCTCCCTCACTTATTAATGGGATACAGACACATTATTTTTAAAAATCTATGCCTTCATCCCTATTACAATGCCTGGAATACAGTAGTTAGAAATGTTTGTTGACTGATTAGTTGGATTGAATATGTGAATGAATACTGATTAACACACTTTGAATGACATATAAAGGTAATTATTTCCCAATTGCCAAAGGAGTGATCAGAGAGAAATCAGCCAGGCTAAGATGTGAGAGCAACTTCTCAATATAAAACGAAAGGGTGGAAAGAGATGGATGGGATGTCAGGACAGTCTCAGTGTCGGGGAAATCTGAAGCTATCCTCAGGTACTAACACGATGGAGGCCTGGACCAACATAGGACAGAGAAGGAGGATGTAATTGTGTGACCACACACAATTATAATCATCATAATCAAGTATCTATTATGGCCCTAAAACAGCTACCATAAAGTTATCATATTTTATGGTTTCCTCTGGACTATTTCCTCTGGAATATTTCTGATACTCAAGGTAAGTGGTTGTTTTGTGCATGGCCTACAGGAGCTAGCTCAAAGGTCTGAACATATTTCCAACTCTCACTTGCAGTCAAGTTCCATGGTTCTTAACAATTACAGACACGTTTTCCTTGATATAACCTTCTCTAAGATCCACACTACCAACATCAAACAGGCTCCTCACCTAATTCACTTGCCCTGGTGCTATGGACTGCTCCTTGGGTAAGCTCCTTTTTCAAGGTGCATATTCACATTTAAATCTTTTGACTTTATGTCCTATGACAAGAAGGTTTGCTACATTCTTTTTCTATTATAGAGATGGTTGCCAAAGAAAAGAAGGTGTGTGGTGTTCTGGAGGCTTTTCAAGAGACATCTTCAAGTCAATGTGAAGTAAAAAGCTATTGCCCAATAGAATTTACAAAATAAAGTGTTGCTTTCATTTCACACATCAGAGATATAAATTCAAAGTTTTTCAGGCTGGAATATCTTATATTTCAGAACAGAGGCACAGGCTGTTCTAGTGTCAATAAAAGGTTTCCATTTATTATTTTGCCTTACAGATTCCCATGAGCCAAAGAATTTCCCTAGCTAGCCAACTGCATATAATCAGTAATGATTTGATTTTCTTTTTCTAAACTATATTCAAGTATATCTGGAACCATCATGACAACTTCTAATCAGGCTGAGCAAAGCATTGTTAGCTGAGTGGGTGAAATAACTGCAGCCAAAAGCAAAGTAGCTGGCTTCTTTATTTAGAAAACACAGACTTCTGTAGAGTCCATGTTCTATTAGGTTAGGCTTTGTGAACTATTGCAAGTAGCACAGTTAAGGACTCAGGCTTTTTAGTAGGCAGATTTGAGCCTGAATACTGGTCCTACCATTTAATGTCTGTTGTACAAGGTTTTAACCCCTATAAGCCTCAGCTTCCTCAACTGTACATTGGGAAAAATAATAGTACATAATTCAAAAAATCATTGTGAGGAGTAAGATAATGAGTGTACAACGACTGTGCAATGCCTACCATAATCAGTAAATGTTAGCTGCTATTTTTGTCATCATCATCATCACCACCATCACTATCACCATCATCATGACATTTTCATCTGTAGCAGATTCAAGAAATGTAGTGGACATGAGAACCTTAGGATGTTAACTGCTGGCTTAAATGGAATGTCTTGTGATTTTTCAGTTATGTTCAAATAGATACTTTTAACCATCAGACCAAAGGAATATATATGAAATTTTCAGGGGGTACTAACTTCCTTAAAGCTTGCTTATAGAATTGTGTCATGGTCTTGTTGTATAGGAAGGAAGGGTGTAGGGGAAGAGTGACTGACAATACAAGATGAAATAGGATGAGGAGACTTTATCTCCAGTCACATCCCCTTTCTCAACTACAATGCCTATCAGTTTAAAGACATGGTATGATGGTGGATTGCTCAGGTCAGATTCAACACCCAGTTGAGTACTACTGACTTATTGTGAATCTCTACCTTTGGCAGAGGCTCAGACTTTGATGCATTTCACTATCTACATAAAAGTAATTTGCCGTTACCAAGCAGTGACATTTGTTTCGCTAAGTAAAACAAAAACAATGCTCAGTCCTTGCTTCTCGAAAGGTAAGCTTTGGTGGGTTTTGGAATTGGTATGTTTGGCAGCTTTCCCCCTACTCACCCATCAAATGCCTCCCCTTTGTTATTCTGCCCCTATCCTCTCTAGTCAGACCCTGCCTGAGTCATAATAATGGCTCCTAGTTGGTGTTTTTCTGTATCACACACTGGCCAGGTCCTTGGCTACTGTGGTAAGCAGAACAATCCCCTGAAGGTGTTTAATTCTAGACAGTGAGTGAGCATTGGAATCACTCGGACTTGGTTCAAATCCCAGCACTACCACTCACCCAGTTCAGAGGTGGACTGGGGAGCAAGATTACATAGGTCCATGTAGGACATGGTTGGGCTTTCAGCTTTAAATTGGGGATAATAATCTCCACTATTTTAGGTCCCTAATAATGCACAGACAGTATTTAGAACAATGGCTCAACCATGATAGGCATTCCAAAAAACTGGAAGTTTCAGCAATAAATAAGTAAATAAATAAATAAGTAAATAAAATAAGACTAATGGTGTCTGACACCTTCTCATTGACTATATCAGCAACATCCTACCTGAAAAGATCATTTTGGCTACATGAGCATCTGGGGCTGAAACTGAACTAATGAGAAGTTTTTAAGAACCTTGTCAGAGTCTAATGTCATTAAATCCATGAATAGATTCAGTTTATACAGGTGAGGTACTTTAAAAGCAGACATGGTGGCCAGTTGGCACCACTGGCATGGCATGTGAAAGGCAGAGAAGACTTCTGTGCCCCAAATTATCTCCCTCTTAGATATGTGAACAGCCATAATTGAAGACTGACAACCTTCATATACACTCTGCCTTCAATTTCTTTGAAGGGTCCCTCTGCAAAGGCAAATGCTTCTTGTGTGTTATAAGGGGAAAGGAGAAGATAACACATGGAGTCCCTAACTCTTACCTGGGAACAATATGTAGCCCATGTTCTTTGGCTGGACTACTATGTACTTGGTGACTGTGGGAAGGAGAGAAAGAAGGTGAAAAGTGCTTTGAACGGGGCAATGAGAAGGATAGAGATGAAGACTATCATTGTCTAGGACATACTTTTGACCTGAAAGTAGAACACTAAAAGCTAAGACTTTCTTCTATATTGGCTGCTCAGAGACTGTCCATATCAGGAAGGCCAGAGACTCTGGACATGGGGCCAACCACAGGAGAGTGGACCATGTGCTTAGAAACTCACCCAGGCAGAGGGAGATGAGTTGAGAGTCAGGACTATATCAGGTAGTAGGTTGCAGCCGGGGCAGGTGATCTTGAGAGAGTAAAGTCCCAAGAGACAGAAGCAGTGATCACTGATGGATAAACATGGTTTCATGAACAAGGGTCAAGTGAAAAGCCGGGATTCCAGCCAAGGACTGGCAGCAGGGACGTGGCTAGGGGGCAGCAGAACCTCAGCTATGACTGGAAGAACCAGGACCCAGGCAGAGTCATGGAGAGGGTCTGAGTGCTGGCTGGGTTATCCAGGACATATTTGGAGGCCAAGCTTAACTTGCTGCAACAGCTTCCAAAGCAGTATCCCTGCCTCTAATTTCTTACATTTCCAGTCTTTTCTCCCTTTAAAACCCTTTGGTGGCTTCACAAGACCCTGAGATGAATTCTCAAATTATTCAGCACTGCACATTTTCTCTCATGACTCTTCTCTGCTCTGACCACCATTGAACACACACACACACTCACACACACACACACACACACACACACACACACACACACACACGCTTACACATAAAATCCCCTTCATAAGAACCCAATTGCTCACCGCATTGGTAAAAAATCACCCAATAGTTTTGCCCTTTAGAGTTCCATCATGCCCTGCAAGGGCTTATGTAATCTTCCCCCAGGCCATCTCTGACCCCATTTCCTACTATTCTCCCCCATGGTCACTCTTCCTGTTCTTCTGACACGGTGGTTACTGCCTCAAGGACTTTGTGCTTTTGGTTTCCTGTACCAAGGTATCTTGCTGACTTGCTTTCTCATCTCCTTTCATCTCTGCTCAAAATATTACCTTAGAGTCAGGGAATCCTGATGTGACCACCCTAACCTAAATGTGCCTCCCCAATCAGTGCACAAACCTGAACCATCATTCCCATTATTCTGCTTTATTTTCCTTCACAGCACTCGGCATCACCTTCAAATTTATAGTATTTAGCATGCCTTTCCTCCAGAAGAAAGGAACTTGATCTTGTTCATGTCATTAGTTCATTGCCATGTCCTTAGTTCCTTGAATAGTGGTTGCTAGACACTCAATATATCTTTCTTGAACAAATGAAAGACTGAATGATGTCAGCTTAGCTACATGTTTTGAGAAAACTCTATGTCCACCTTCAACATGGGTGAGGTTCTCCAACTTTTTTCCCACAATACTGATCTCTGTATTAGCACCAACCACACTCACACTGGGCAGAGTGACCTCTTTACCTATGTGGCTTGCCTACTGTTCTCCAAACTCTGTGAAATTGTGAACCTGGCCTTGCTCACTGGTAGATGTGGTGCATAATAAGTGGTCATGTATGTTTAAAGAATGAATGGAGGGCTGTGAACAGGCCCAATATCAGAGGAACAAGGATGACCGGATAATTCCTCTGAGCCACAGAATTAGTATTCCTCATATCCTCCTAGGCCATGGTCACTTCCAAGGTCCAGAGCAGGACTGAGTCTACAGCTGGGGTGCAGGTAAGGGTATGGGTCCGGGGACCAGGAAAGTCATTCTATCCTCTGCCTTCTCAAGTACCACCAGGAATTTAAGCTCTGCTGTAAGTTGAGTTGAGCATCTCTGGGTAGGTGGTGAGAATATTCTGATTGCTCATAGGACACGGATTCACTAAAACTTCCTGGTTGTCTGAATCAGGGTATTGACGTTTGGAACACATCAACCTCCTGAACCACAGGTCCATTACCATTTCATCCATGTTTCATGTTTTCTTCCTAGTTTGGAAAGAAACCTGTTTTGCAAGGGGATCAGAAATTGCTGGTAAAAATAAATAAATAAATAAATAAATAAATAAATACATACATACATACATACATACATACATACATACATAAATACATACATACATAAATAAATAGCTGTTGCATTCTTAGATGTGTGCTATCATACAGCTTGGTGTGAGTTCTGTGAGTTTTCAGAGAGCACGTGAGTCAGAGTGCTGAGTTCCTAACCACTGTTGTTGGTTGTCGCATTTTGTACCTGCTAAATGGATGGGCCACAGATAAGTGGCCTTAACCTTAGTAATCAGTTACCAAAACAATCCCCACTTTTAGGGTTTGCATATCTCATGTCACTGAATCTGGATTCTTTATAACCTTGGGTAATAGAGGCAAGATTAACTGTTGGACTGATTGCTGCTTTTTCCAATATGAAGACTTTTATTCTTCTTAAGACATTGCATTATTATCATATAAGAGGGAAAGTAAGGGGTTTACTACTGAAAAATACACAAAGTCAGTCCAGGGGAAAACTCCTACATTAAAAATAATGCCTAAAGTTTAGTTAGTATTTTATGCTTTCTAAAACTCCTTCATTTGTGTTATTTTATTCTCTAACAGTCCAGTGGAAGAAAACAGAAATCCCATGAGAGCTGTGATGTGCTAATTAGCCTCACATTGTATCAACAATGTCCAAAGCCATACCTAGACATAATGGGTACTGACAATTTTTGAATGAAGGGACGGTCTATTAGGTTACTGAGACATAGTAAGAGAAATATTCCAGAGTCAGAAAATTACAGTGAAGAGATATAGGGTAATGAATAGTAGGGATTTAGGTTTCAATTTTCCCTTAATTATCTGATCAGTTCTCTGATCTTGGGTAGTACTTAAACTCTGATACCCAGTGACTTCACAAGTTAAACAAATAGATAATGGCATTTAACTTTGTCGTGTAGGTTAAATAACAGATATGAAAGTGTTTAGCACAAGGTTTGCATATAGACTATAACCAATTCATATTAGTATCTTTTGCTTTCTCGTCCCATAGGAGGCATACAAATAAATTGCTATGGGATTTCAGAGGAATTATGATATTCATTTTTTTAAATATATGAAACTTGAGAGCCTTAAGACATTAAATGACTTGCCAGAAGTCACACAGCTAATAAGTAGCAGAGCTGGGGTTGGTTCTGCACTCTCCCAAATCCTACATTATTGCTATTACAACTGTACCCCATGGCCTCTCCAGTCCCAAGCTGGGGCTCTACCTGAAATACTTCTGATGTGAGCATCTATCCCAGTGTCCAATCAGAAAGGCAATGCTTTTTCTAGGAGAGATAGGAACTGAGGAGTTACAAATCCAGAATGTCATTAGACTCTCCTGGGGGCGTATTGCTATCTGCAAAGGAGACCCCTAAGGAAATCTCTGAAATTTTAATTCAAGCAAAATTATAAGCTCATTTGCCCTCTGCATGGCTCACATAAAACTAATTAGAATTCTCATGCCATGAATTTTGGAACTTCAGAATTCATATAAAACATGTTTATCATTTTGCATAATGAAATATGTCAACCTCCATGGAAATTAAAGCAACTAATCATCTCTTATCAATGACACTCAAATGCCATCACACCTCCATTGACTGTCAGTTCTTTTCAGGTCTGTCATGGATCCACGTTACCTTGATCTGACAGCAGGCAGCCACCCAGTTTTCAAGGAATAATTTATTAAAATATATAGTGATTGAGCTATGGCTTATAACCAACTGGCAATCAAAATGCATGACATACCACAGGACAGATCAGAGGCACGCATGATAAGAAAGTAAATTACTACAAATCACACATGAAGAAACCATCACTTTCTACATGACAGCTTCCCACAGATTGTTTCTAAAGGTAGGCTTGCTCAGTGGGGTGGAAACTGGGATACTCGCTGCCTAGCTATCAACTTAGTGTGTCTTTTGGCACGAAAACTAAAATAGATAACTAGTGACAGGCAACAGCAAATTGGTTATGCAATATCTTGGCATGATATTGAACATTTCCTGGGTTTGGGTTACATTGTCAAAAATGCATACATTGTGGGCCAGCCAAGTGGCGCGTTGGTTAGGAGTTGGCTTTGGACGCCAGCTCTGAGCAACAGGGCCCCAGTTCAGATCCCACATGAGGGCCAGTGACACTGCCCTCTACAGCTAAGATGGTGAACAACAGCTCAATCTGGAACTGGGCTGCTGTGAGTCACCGGTGACAGCGTAAGGCTGCAGTGGGTCTGGCCGGCAGCTGGCGTGAACTCTCATGAGCTTTCATGAGCCGCCATGAGTGACCGTCCAATGGCTGGTGAGTGACTGCCTCACCCAGGAAGAGCGCAATGATAATACCAACATGGGCCAGTGAAGCGATGTCCTCCACAGCTAGACTGAAGAACAAAAAACCAGCAACTTGTCTGTTCCTCTTACCCGATACCCCATCGCTGTTCCTCTCCCCCAAACCCCCAATAAAATCTTAGGGAAAAAAAATGCATACATTGCTGAGATCCAAAGAGGCTATGTAACAGGCATTCATTGATTCAGGCAACCCAATGATAAGGTGCTAATTGGGTTCTGGATATTATGTGTGTGTGTGTACAAGGAAGACAGATGAATAAACCACCATCTCTATTCTAATGAAACACATCTACCAACTGAGGCATCAACAGACAAACAAACAAACAAAAAACCCCCACAACATTCCAAAACTGTAATAAAGAAACAGACATACTATGGCAGTAACAGCAGTTAATCACCTAAGTAATTTGTTAAAGCTACTGTTCAAAAACAAAAAACGCAAAAAAGGTGTAAAAGAAGGTTTTGGCTAACACACCAAGGCAAAAGAAAGCCTTACTTTAAAAAATAATATCTATGAGTGCTGAGCCAGTCATTATCTGAAAATCTTAATCTCTTGCATTCTTAAAGCACCCTAGAGTTTTCTAAACACTTTCTTACATATTATCTTTCTTAATCCTCCCATGTGTCAGGTGTTATTTTCTTCATTCTACAGTTATGGAACTGCAGCAGTAAGAAATAAAATGACTTATACAAGTAACTGAGAAAGGAAATGGTGAAGCTAGGGTTGCATGCAGGTCTATGAGGCCAGATACAAGGCTTTTTTCAATACACCACAGGATAAGTCGCTTAAGGTCACGTACACACATAGGAAGTATCAAAGCTGTGCCTGGAACCTACATTTGTAACACCTACTCCCAGGCTGCTTCTACCACAGATACTGATTTTTACTTATTGTTTAATCCTTAGCAATTTGTTTAAATATAAATGATGTTCTTTTTCAAGGATTTCCATAGTTGAGCTTGAGTTTGGACTAGGGAATCCCAAACCTGATGTTGCAAACTAGTTCACTGACCTTATCTATGGAATTTACTTAAACTCTGAATTTCAGTTTCCTCATTGGTAAAATGGGATAATAATATCTGTCTCACTGAGCTGTTTGTACCAAACATAATCACTGTTGATAGCAGATTTTATGTTGAATAGCCATTGCATCAAAAATAGTGCTAGTGACCACTTAAATAGTTTCAATTTGCCAAGGGATTCAGAAATGCCATACTTTTCACAACCCCATCTCATGACCTTTATTCGACTGAGGTGCTAAAACACAAGACCTGTGTTAAATATTACGAGTGAGAGGCTCTGTGCAATCTACAGGCTCATGACAACACTACTTAGCCAAATTGCCATACTATACTAGAAGATACTTGCCATCCTAATGGATATCTTAAATGAAAATGCTTGACTGGCTCAAACAAACAGAAAGCAAAGATGAGCAGTTTTACTTGAGGGCCTTCGGTTGGCATTGAATATAAACATTTTCCAGGATAGCAGATCAAAGCAGATACTTCTGTTTTCTTCATCTCTCCCCTCTCCTCTTCCTCTTCCTCTCCCTCTCCCCTCTTCTTCCTGCTCCCCCTGGCCCATGAACACACATGTGTTCTGTGCACACACGTCAACTGCTTACTTTTAAACTGCTCACATAACCTGAGTGTAGACATGAGAATCAGGTTACTTCAGTCCAAATCCAATCTCTGCCTTTCGTAAACTATGTGTTTGTGGGCAGTGTTATTCATTTACTTATCCGTCTATTTATTTACCTAAAATAATTGCTGGTGATCTACTATGTGCCAAGCATTGTCACTGTTTCTGAAATATAGAGAAGAATAACATAAACATGGTCCTTGCCCTCAAAGAGATTACATTTGGGAGGAAAGACACAATGCACAGATAAAAATAAACAAAATAAATGCAGATGGTGATAAAGGAAATAAAATAAAATGTGGTCATGTGATACAGTAATTTGGAGAGGTTATTAGATAGGATGATTGAAAAAAATATCTTTATGGTTTTTGATTAGAAACCTGAAGTATGAGAAGGAGCCAGGCAGATACTGGAGGAAGCATTCTGCTCTGACCTTCAGCTCCCTCCTGACAGGGAGGTTGGAAGAGGTGGCACTTTCCACTCAGGCATGCAATGGACTATTCACACACAGATGATGTCTCAGCCATGGTTATTTGGTTGCAAAGGAAGAAACAAACAAACAAAAAAGCAAACAAATAAATAAATAGATTTGGCTAAATTAAGGGGAAAAAGAAATTTATTGCTATAAGATTGGATAGCTTAAAGAATCAATGAAAGCATTAGAAAACTAGGTTGAGACATGGCCAAAAATTGATAAAGCCTCTGGGGATGTAGATAGAAGGAATTGTTTAACGTCTTTTCAGAGCATTTTTTCCAACTTTGCATTCGCTCCAGTCTGGCCAGGGAGTGTGAACTGACTTGGATCACCTAAGCACACTTTGCCTAAGGTAGGTGAGAGCACCTTATTTCCAGCCTCAGAGCATGAAGGCAGGGCCCCTATCCATTTGAATTGGGGATGTTTAAGCAAAAGCCATGTGAAGGTCAATTCGCACGCACTCTAGTCAGTAAGATTTGAGGTCCACCATACATTGGGACCAGAAAACCAGAAAAAGAATTAAAAAGATCATGTAAGCAGAGAGGGGTGACAGAAGAGGGTAAAAGGGGGTCAAATATATGGTGATGGAAGAACTGACTCTGGGTGGCGAACACACAATGTGATATATAGATGATGTATTACAGAATTGCACACCTGAAACCTATGTAACTTTGCTAACAATTGTCACCCCAATAAACTTTAATTAAACAAAGTAAAAGGAAAGCTAATAAACCCCAATACACTATAGTACAAATGCCGGGAATGCTGCAGATGCTAACTAACCAACTTTTCCAGGAAGACAGAAACTTCCCCTAAAGCCATTAAAAGGCATGATTACCTGATCCCGGTGACATTACATTGGATTGTCGGAAAAGTCATGACGTATGTTTTCTATGTTTTCGTCGCAAAAATGCGTCATGACTTTTCCGACAACCCAATAAATAGCAGTTTACAAATAGATTCCAACAGACCTCATAGGTATTCTCAAAAACTGATTGTGATGTTGATTATCTGTGGAATTCAGCTCATCTGAGTTCAGACAATGTTATTTTTGGCAAGCTCACCCACCCTATCTCCCCACACCCAGCTTCCTTCCATGTATGCAGCATAGTAGGTTCTCAAACAAAAGCTAGTAATACTGGGATGTGGACACAATGTTTCCAGTGCTTATACTTCTCACCACCTAATTACTCCAATATAGAACATAGAAATCCCCAAATAAAAAGAAAAAAATATGTTTTTAAGTATTTAATTATGAAACATTCAAAATATATGCAAAACAGTCATTTATTTATTTGACATACTCTGAACTGTTTACAGAAGAAATGGTAAAATGCCTGGGATTAGGGAGCGAGTAGTGGGAGTTGGACAGAGCTGATAACAGCTGGAACTCAATAATGGTGAAAAAGGAATTAGTGATTTTCATTATAGGATTCTTTCTTTTTTTTTTTATTTACTTTTGCTTTTAATTCCCCATCCATAAAATTGGGATAAAAATGCTTTACTTACAACATGGAGATTTTGTGAGAAATACTCAGATGTATATAGGTTCTTGTAACCATTCAGTGCAATGTGAATGTTAGGGATTGCATTATCTGTAATAATAAAAATTGGATTAATGTCCTCTAAATTACATTTTAGTTCCAAAATTGTCTTCAATGATATAATTATCTGATCACGACACCATAAAAGTAATCTGTTAAGAGGAAATAAATGACGCAGTGAAAGGCCATTAGAATAAGAGTGGAAGATTTCTTAAGCTTTAAACACATTGATTCCCAGGAGACTTTTGATTTCAGATCCTGCTTTTGCGCCAGCCATGTTGTGAACCCAGGTGATCTGTGTCACCTTACATTTCCCTCATTTGTAAAACGAGAGCACTGAAATACTCCTTGATACGCTATTTTCTTAAGCTTCTCTGGACGTTTTCTGCAGTGTTTTTACTTCTTTATTACAGATGTTTAGAAGTTATCCATTCATCCATCTCAGGACTTCACTTTTAAAAATGGAAAACACATATGATGGTACATGCGCAAAAGGGAGAAAAGGAGAACAAAAATCCTAGCTCAAAGAAAACCAGACACTAAAATAAGTGTATTATCACTCCCGTCCCGGGAGAAGTCCTCTGTGGGGCGGAAGGTCAGGAATAAGAGACGAGTTGGAATGGTTAGGACAGAAAAAGGCAGGGAACTGAAAGCACTGACCCACGCAAAGTGGAACGGAAGAGATTCTCCTATTACACATTCTAAAAACCAATTGGTAGCCACAGTATTTCACGGGGATATGAAAGATTGTTTGGGGAATATAATCAATAATGTTGTGATACTTTTATAGGGGACCAGATGGACTCATGTCTTGTTAGGGAGTCCACTTTATGGACGGTGCTGATGCCAGACCACTGTGCCGTACACCTGAAGCTGCAGTTGAATAATATTGAATGTCAACTATATATATATATATATATATATATATATATATATATATATATATAGTCACAGGATGTGGAGTACAGCATAGGGAATAGAGTCAGTGGAATTGTTACAATGTTAGAGGGGTGGTAGATTGGGGGAGGGAAGTTATCACTTTGTGAGGGGTGCAAATGTCTAACTAGTACATTGTTTTGTATACCTGGAACTAATTTTTAAAAGTTGAAAAAAATAAAAACAAAAATAAAATAAATAAAAATACCCCCTGGAAGCAGCGGTTCGAATAAGGACTTCAAGGACAGGAAGACATGTTAGTGGTATAGAACAGAGGGGATAACTGGTTGGGAAAGTGGGGGCCATATGTACCACCATGTCCTAGGTAAGAGGCCTTTTGCAGGGGTCTCTTTGGGTAGATAGAGAAATGCTCAAAGACAAGGAAACCACTTTGTTCATCTCTAAATATCCAATGATATTTTACAGGGTTGTCTCATGATTAAATTAGTTAATATGTTAAAAGGGCCTAAGAGTAAATATAGCAGAGCAGACACATCATACACATCCCTGAATTACATTTGTGGGAAAGATTGGTGAGTCTAGAGTGGAACAAATGGGTGACAGTTATTTGAAGCCGGTGAATTTAATGTCACAGTCAAACTTTCCCTTGAGCACAGCCTGTTCACGGGGAATGCCCTGGCCCTCCACGGAAAGGCAGCCTGCCCATGTGCTTCTTAGGACCGAGTCCCCTTGGCTTTCCTCAGATAGTGTCACCGATATTTTCATGAGAACAGATGAGATGAGAGACCTTTGTGGCCAAGTCACCCTCATCTCCAACCAGGCAATCTGTCTCTGCCACGTGTTCCAGCTCCAGGGCTAGCGTGCCTGGGAAGTTAAAGTGATAGATGGTCCTTAAGAAAAGTCTGACTCAGCGGGTTTCAACAGTATATGCATTTATCTTAGAACTTTGATAAAAACCCAGACATATTCGTGAAATAGACCTCAATGAAGAAATTGAAATATTACCCCATAAGCATAACTGTCTCATTCTTATCATAACTTGGGTTTGTAAGGTGCGTTTAAATTCTGGGGCTCCTCAATATTTATTCCTTCTTAGCTTCACAAACATTCTACAAATAAATTACCATGTATATGCTTTTTCCTGCAATACACTCTGATAAAAGTGAGTGTGACTTTGAAAACCTGCTCTGATATGGATGTAGATCTTCCCTCAGACGTGGCGTTAATATTATTGTAGAATATAATAACAAAAACAGCTGCTGCCATTTGCTGTGCACTCACTATGTACCAGGCCCTATTCTATGCCTTTTTCATGTGTTGCCTCATTTGGTTACCCTATGCAATAGTAGTATGATGCCAGGTTTTACAGATAAGAAAACCGAAGCTCAGAGATGTAAAGCAGAGCCCAGGTTTCAAACTCAAGTTTGTTTCACACAGAAGCTCCTGGTCTTCTCCTGCCTACCCTCTTCCTCTGTAAAGAGGTGGAAAGTTTCAAGTATTTGGATACTAACTCCCATGAGGGAAGTCACAGACATGATTATTTGAACTCACAGTACCAAATCCTACTGGACTACTAAATGGTTGTCTTATCAGAAGCCATTCTGGGTATTATCAATCCTCAATTATTAATAGCATCCCTTTGATTATCAAACACTGTCATGACTAGATAGTTTAGTCCAGTGTGTGAAACCTCATTACTTATTTATCAAAGGTGCAACTTAAGCCTTACTTCAAAGATAAAATCTGAGATGGTGCTGACCTAATTACCAACATGCCTTTTCATCTTCAGGTTCTCCACACCCCCCCACACTAAAATCCAAAGTTGATTAAAAAATAAAGTAAGAAATGGTGTAATAATTTAAATGCCTGTGTTTCCATGCATTTAAACCAACCTTTTAGAAAAGACATTTATAACATTGAAATCTTCATAGAGCATTAGTTCTTGTCAGAAATATAAATGATGAACCAAAGGATCATATAGATAATGGAGGCTGACAGTTTGAGGAACTTTACCCAAAGGAAAAAAAAACAAACAACAACAAAAAAAAACCTCAGTGTGCTGACTCCATGTTTCAGCAGCAACATCCATGAGTCGATTCTAAAATTTGATTGTTTTTAAATTGGGTGAATCACCCATTTACAAATGAGTCCAAATATAACCTTCCATGAACACACACACACACGCATACACACATATACAACACATATTTCTCATGGCTATGTAGTATTATGGGTAGTGTGTTCACCAATTGGTTTCCTTTTTTTTTAATGTCAAATTAATCAAAATTGCCAATGAGTTGGAGCACTGCACTTGGGTTCAGGAGAACTGGCTTTGTTGGTGTCTTTCTGTACGACACAATCACTCTGTGCCTCAGTTTTGGCCATGGTGAAATAGCTGCATTAAAAAATATCCTATTTACTTCATATAATAAGCATTAAGGAGCAATGGGACAGTGGTAAATGACCACTGCAACTTGGTTTCATAATGTAGGGAATAAAATTTAAAATTTAGTTTTTAAATAAAAAATATTTACTGAGCATGTAGTGTATACCAGTCTGTGTGTCAAATATTTGCATACTAACATCTCATCTGTCTTCACAAAATTCCTGTGAGATAGATACTATTCCCATTGCATAGCTAGGCAAGCTAAGATTTAGCAAGGTTAAGCAACATGTCTAAGATTTCAAACTTAGTAAAAATCACTGCAGGTTTTGAAAGAGACACTAAGTGTGAATTCTAGCTCCAATCATTTATGGATTAAATGGCTTTCAACAAGTGTTTAAATTTTTCTCAACTTCAGATTTTTTATTTACAAAATAAGAAAGCTAACATCTGCTTCGCAAGATCATTATAGGCACTAAATGGAATAAAATGTTTCTAGGTTAGACACTCATGTTCAGCACTAGAGGTGGTAGTTTATAATTATCACTATTTTATTATCATTATTACCATTATTTATTCGTAGCAATAGTAAACAACAAAAAAAGTGAATTATTTTCAGATACCTTAGAGTACAGCTTGTAAATGTTGAGATTTGAGGAACAAGAAATGCCCTGGGTATATCTGCAATATAGAATGTAAATAGAGAACAGTATGCTTTACAGTCCAATATCTGACATCTTGGCCTAATTTTCTAAAGAAATACTGTTAAGGGTTGTGGTAGGCAGGCTAAAGTTTCCCCAAGGATGCTCATGTTCTAACCCCTGGAGTGAATAT
This sequence comes from Hipposideros armiger, assembly GCF_001890085.2. NCBI lineage: Eukaryota > Metazoa > Chordata > Mammalia > Chiroptera > Hipposideridae > Hipposideros > Hipposideros armiger. The sequence continues at coordinate 3,322,448 of NW_017731429.1, read as the reverse complement.
GTTACCTTATATTGCAAAATTAACTTTGCAGGTAGATTAAATTAATGACCTTGAGATGCAGAGATTATCCTGGATTATACGTGGTAGGTCCGGTGGAATCACAGAGTTCTTAAAAAGTGAGAAAAGGCTATGTTTGGACAGAAGCAGAAACAGAGAGAAATTTAAGGATGCTGTGCTTCTGGCTTTAAAGATGGGGAAAGAAGCCATAAGCCAAGGAATACAGGTGTCCTTTAGAAGCTGGAGAAGGCAAGGAAACCAATTCCCCCTGGAGTCTTCAGAAGGAACAGAGCCCTGAAGGCACCTTGATCTTAGCCCAGTGAGCCCCATATTGAATTTCTGATACCCAGAACTGTAAAATAATACATTTATATTGTTTAAAGCCAAAAAGTTTGTGGTCATTTGTTATAAGTAGTATAAGGTAAATGGTGTTGACAAATCTGAAATCTGAAAGGAGAGAAAAATACTAAGAATTTATTTGCAACTTCAAAAACTGCCCAAAGGAGATGATATGCCAGCATTCAATTCACAATTACTCTGCTCTGTCAGCCAGTCTGGCTGCATGGGGGCAAACATGGCTTAAAGCTATCAGAGGTCAAGGCCATTGTACTTCTCTTGCGCTAATTCTTTGTTGGTTCCATAACCTTGTTACGATAATTTGGCTTCCCAAGTAGACATTTCTACTGGGAAAACTGGCTGAATTTACAAGAAAGTTTTCTGCCCACTTGGCAGGTTTATCCCTCACTGCAGATTAATTAATTGGCATCAGATTTCTATTCACTCGTTCACTCAAACATTCAACACATATTCATTGAGCCTCCTGATGTGTTGGGTACAGTACTATTACAGATACAGAAATAAATCAAAGATGGTTCCTACTATCACAGAGCTTGCAGTCTGATAAGGGAAATTGCCAGAAGATCTATAAAGTAGCAAGTGCAATGCAGTATGGTAAGTGCTAAGATAGAAATAAATACAGGATGCTATGGAAGCACCAGGAGGGTAACTAACTCAGACTTGTGGAATCTGGAAAGGCTCTGAAAAGTGATGTGGGGCTTTCCACAAGATGATGGAGTAGACAAAATGCTGAGCTCACCTCCTCCCATGACCACATTGAAATTACAACTAAACTACAGAACAACTGTCACTGAAAATTTTCTGAAGTCTAGCTGAACAAAATTCCTGTAACTAAGAAGATACACAAAAGCCACCTCAAGACTGGTAGAAGGGGTGGAGACATGAAATTGGCTGATCCACCACCACGAGAGACAGTTCAGAATCAGGAGGAATATCTAGGCTGCAGAGGTTCCTCATGAGGAGCAAGGGGTCCCAGCCCCACGCTGGGCCCAGAGCACCAGTGACAGAAAGAGAAGTCCACACAATAGCTGGCCTGGAAAATCACCAGGGACTCAGTCCAGGTGAGATGGAGGACTGCTGTAGACCCAGACATGCTTTTAAAGGGACTGAACACAGACTCATTTGCACACAAACACTCACTATAAGCGCCAGAGAAGGGATAGCCGCTGGGAAAGTACCAGGGACGTGCAGGGAGGAACTGAATCGTCTGGCATCAGGGCGAGCACTGGATGGACAGCTCTCTCTAGGATTATAGTGCCCAGGGGTGCTACTGCTTTTTTGTTGAGCCCTCCCCCCTCACAGCCTACAGGAGCAGGCAAGGGCCAAATCTCAGTTTTCATTAACCTAGATACCACAACTCATGCACCACCCTGGTGATTCTCTGAGATCTCACCCCACCTAATTCATGCATCCTGCCCAAACCTCCTTCAGAGACTAATTTACACAAGCAGCCAGCCTGGACCAGTGCTGCGGACTTTCTTAAAATATGTCAAAAATCTACAAACCCCAAACAAGCAGTGGTTGGCCTCAGCCTGCCCTATACCTCTTCCCAAGTGGCCCCAAGCCAAGCACTAGTGGCAGCCAGCCTCCAATCACAGCATAACCACACCCAAGTGCCTCTAAGACCAGCACAAGCAGCTACCAACCACAAATCACTTTGTAGTTGCTACCAGGTGGCCCTGGGCCAGACACAGGCAGTGGCACAACTTGGCTTGAACTGGAGCTTCTCCCAAGAGGCCCCAGAACAAACGCACCTGGTGGCCAGCTTCAGACCACACTAGAGCACCACCAAATTAGCACCACGAATAACACACCCAAAGGTTGGGCTGAGCTGGTACCAGCCCCCACGCAACAGTTTGTCCACTATAGTCAGGGCCAGTCCTCACAGCTGGTCCTCACAGCCAGTCAGTCGGAGGGAGAATCCCACTGACTGACCTGCCAGCAGCAATCAAGTCTCAATTGCAAAAGGAGAGCACAGACAACCCACAAAAGGGAAATCCCTGGAGCGTCGAGGTCAGGAGAACAGGGAAACTGTACCACTGGGCCCTATAACAACCTACTATATGGGGCCATTCTGCCAAGTCTGGGAGACTTAGCAGCTCTACCTAATGTATACAAACAAACACAGGGAGTAGCCAAGATGTGGAGACAATGAAACATGTACCAAATGAAAGAACAGGACAAAACTCCAGAAAAAAGAACTAAATAAAATGGAGACAAGCAATCTACCAGGTGTAGGGTTCAAAACACTGGTTATAAGCATGCTCAGTGAACTTAGGGGAATAATAGATGATCTCAGTGAGAACTTCAACAGAGAAGGGAAACCTAGAAAAAAAAGATAGAAAACATAAAAAAAGGAAGTTAGAAATGAAGACTACAGTAACTGAAGTGAAGCACACATTAAATATAACCAACAGTAGGTTAGATGAAGCAGAGAATCAACCAAGGAAGACAAAGAGGTGGAAAATAACCAATCAGAACAGCAAAAAGAAAATTATCATCATCATCATCATCATCATCATCATCATCATCATCACCACCACCACGGATAGTTTAAGAGGTCTTTGGGATAACATCAAATGTAACAACATGTGTATCATAGAGGTACCAAAAGGAGAAAAGAGACAGCAAGGAACAGGAAACCTATGTGAAGAAGTAATGCCTGAAAACTTCTTAACCTGGCAAATGAAATAGACATACAAGTCCAGGAAGCACAGAGAGTCCCAAAAAAGATGAACCTAAAGAGTCCCACACCAAGACACAGCATAATTAAAATGCCAAAGGTTAAAGACAAAGAGAGAATCTTAAAAGCAGCAAGAGAAAAGCAGTTAGTTACGTACAAGGGTGCTCCCGTAATACTGTCAGCCAATTTCTCAACAGAAACTTTTTAGGGCAGAAGATATTGCCATGAAATATTCAAAGTGATGAAAACAAAGGACCTATAATGAAGATCACTTTACCCAGCAAAGCTATCATTTAAAATTGGAGGAGAGATAAAGAGCTTCCCAGACAAGAAAAAGCTGAAAGAGTTTATCACCACCAAACCAGTATTACAAGAAATGTTAAAGGGAGTTCTTTAAGAAAAATAAAAAATAAATAAAAAATATGAGTAATAAAATGGCAATAACTACATAATTCATCAATAATTATTTTAAATGTAAATGGATTAAATACTACAGTCAAAAGACATAGAGTAGCTGAATGGATTAAAATTAAAAAAAGACCCATTACATATGTTGCTTAGAAGACACCCACTTCAGATTGAAAGACACACAGACTAAAAATAAAGGGATAAAAAAAAATATTTCATGCAAATAGAAATGAAAAACAAACTGAAATAGCAATACTTATAGCAGACAAAATAAACTTTAAAACAAAGCCTACAACAAGCAACAAAGGACATTTCATAATGATAAAGGAATGAATCCAACAAGAAGATAAAACCTTTGTAAACATTTACATACCCAATGTAGGAACACCTAAATATATAAAGCAAAATTGACAACATTATTTACAATAGCCAACATATGGAAGCAACCTAAGAGTCCATCGATAGACAACTGGATAAAAAAGATGTTGTAGTTTACTTTGCTGTGAAAAAACTTTTAAGTTTGATATAATACCATATGTTTATTTTTTCTTTTACTTCCCTTGCCTGAGGGGATATATCAGTAAAAATATTATTCAGGGTAATGTCTATAAATTTACTCCCTATATTTCCTTCTAGGAGTTTAATGGTTTCAGGTCTTACATTTAAGTCTTTAATCCATTTTGAATTTGTTCTCATGTATGGCGTAAGGAGATGGTCCAGTTTAATTTTTTTGCATGTGTCAATGATATATCTGATAAGGGGTTAATATCCAAAATTTATAAAATACTCATGCAACTCAATACAAAAAAAAAACAAACAACCCCATTAAAAAATGGGCAGAGGACATGAAGAGACATTTCTCCAAAGAGAACATACAGACAGCCAACAGACATATGAAAAAATGTTCAACGTCACTAATCATTAGAGAAATCCAAATAAAAACCACAATGAGAGACCACCTCACTCTGGTCAGAATGGCTGTCATCAATAAATCAACAAGCAATACGTGCTGGCGAGGCTGTGGAGAAAAGGGAACCCTGGTGCACTGTTGGTGGGACTGCAGATTGGTGCAGCCACTGTGGAAATCAGTATGGAGATATCTCAAAAAACTGGAAATGGAACTACCTTATGACCCAGCAATTCCATTTTTAGGTATCTATCCAGAATAACCCAAGACATTAATTCGAAAAAACATATGCGCCTCTATGTTTATTGCAGCGCTATTTACAATAGCCAAGACTTGGAAACAACTAAAATGCCCATCGATAGATGACTGGATTAATAACTGTGGTACATTTATACAATGGAGTATTACTCAGCTATAAAGAAGACTGAAATATTTCCTTTTGCAACAATATGGATGGACCTAGAGAACATTATGCTAAGTGAAATAAGTCAGTCGGAGAAAGACAAATACTATATGTTCTCACTTATATGTGGAATCTAAAAAACTGAATAAATGAGCAAAGTAAACAGAAATAGTCTCAGAGACACAGAGGAAAAACTGATGGTTGCTAGATGGGAGGGGGTGGGGATGAGGGAGAAGGGGAAAGGGTTAGACAGCATAATTGGTAACTACAATATTGCCACAGGGATATGAAACAATTTGGGGAATATAATCAATAATGTTGTGATTGTTTTGTAGGGTGTCAGATGGTCACATGTCTTGTTAGGGAGACCACTTCATGGATGGTGTAGGTGCCTGACAACTGCACTGTACACATGAAGCTGAAGCTGAATAATATTGTATGTCAACTATAATTTAATATGTATATAGTCATGGGATATGAAGTATAGTATAGACCAGGGGTCGGCAAACTGCGGGTCATGAGCCACATGCGGCTCTTTGGGTAGGTTCCATCTCAAAAGTTTGCCGACCCCTGGAAGAGCCAATCCTGTACTTCACAACAATTTAAAAATTATTCGAGAGCCTTAAATATATTTTTACATAATCACCATTATGTGAATAATGTCCTTTAAAAATTTTATAAATGAAACTATGATAGTTTTATTTCATTTACAATTTTATTTCAGAGCCCCATGTATGTACCAAAAGAGCCACACATGGCTCACGAGCTGCAGTTTGCTGACCCCTGGTGGCTCTTCCATCTCAAAAGTTTGCCCACCCCTGGTATAGGGAATTGAGTCAATGGAATTGTAGTAGATATATATGATGTCAGAGGGGCAATAGACTGGGTGAGGGGATTATCACTTTGTGAGGGGTGAAATGTATAACTATTACATTGTTTTGTACACCTGAAACTAAAGAAACAAACAAACAAAAAAGATGTGATACATATATACAATGGAATATTACTCAGTTGTAAAAAAGAATGAAATGTTACCATTTATGACAACATGGATGAATATTATTCTAAGTGAAGTAAATCAGACTGAGAAATACAAATACCATATTATTTCACCTATATGTTGAATATAAAAAACAAAATAAACAAATAAAACAGAAACAAAATCAGATGCAGAGAACAAACTGATGGTTGCCAGATGGCAGGAGTATGGGGGGTAGCGGGGTGAAAAAGGTGAAGGGATTAAGAAGCATAAATTGGCAGTTACAAAATAGTCATGAAGATGTAAAGTATAAGTTAGGGAACATAGGAATTATATTGTAATAACTATATAGTATTTCTGGTTGGTACAAGACTTTTTAGGGGATCACTTCATAAGTTATATAAATGCCTAACCACTATGCTGTACCCTTATAAATAATATTGAATGTCAACTGTAATTGAAAATTTTTGAAAACAGGAAAAAGAAGTGATGTGTACATTGAGATTAAAAATATTTTTGATTTGTTTAATGTGAGTTAACACTTTGAACCTGATCACTTCTGGATATGCTAATAAAATTGAGCTCCTGTTTTTGCAAAGTTGAGGTACCAGCTGCTAATAAATAATAACTGAGTGTAGAATGCTGCTGGAATGCCTCTCTGACATATTTGACATATGTTACATATAAAATTTTATATAACATACATATATAAATATCAAGCACGATAAAATAAAAGGTATCCTTAGTGATAATTAGATCTTGACTTTTCTTTACTTCTTTTAATTCAAGGCGAAGAGAATCTCATACAATGTCCTCAGGTAATTTTCTATCAAGGAAAAAGATTTCAAAAGAAGTTATTCAACCTTAAAATGTATCCTAAGAAATGGGATGATTTAGTTTAAAGATTACATTTACAATTTGCACTAACCCTAATTCTCAACTCAAACTTGATTTCCATTTTATTCAAAATAACTATATTTCTATGTACCACTGCCTCAAATAAAAATCCTATGATGTGGCTGGGAGAATGAAAAGGTGTTTTCATACTTGGCTAGAAATTTCAGTTTGGTTTATAAAAATCATCTCAGATCTATAAAAGTGGAAGTTTATTACATAATTCTTTTTCTATACTAGTTCATGCTTAGCAAACAAGGTGACAATATTTGATTTCTATATTGTTGACATAGTCAATTCTTTATAGGGCAGCCAAAATGACACATTTCAAAATATAAATCATATCATTTTACTCTTCTGCTCAAAACCCTGCACTGCTTTCTTACCTCATTCTGAATGAAACCACAAGTCTTTATTTTGGTTTATATGACACATATAAGAGCTGCCAGCCTTATTCATTTTAACTTCCCCAATCTCTCTCTGACCTCACTTCCTACCACAGTTCTTTCTGTTCAGTGTGCCATACTGCCCCCTTTGGCTGCTCCTTGAACAGAGTAAACATGATCCAGCCTCAAGCCCTTTGCACTAGTTGTTGCCTTTCATTGGTACATTATATTGGGGGTGCCAAAAAAAGGTATACAAGCGGACACTTTGGTCAACATTGCTCAAGCAGTAGTTCGCCATAATCAGAAGTGTCTGGACGCTGATGGTAACCACTTTGAACACCTCTTGTAATTGCAGAAGTCAAATGTGACTTGTATTCGTCTTTTTTTCTTGGTATATATTGAGTATTACAATTTTAATACAGTTCTCCTTTCTTAAGAGGAAACCTTTTTTGGCATCCTCTATATACATACCTAGATTTCTTATTTTTTTAGGTCTTTTCTCAAATGTCATCCTAATAGAAATTTCTCCCCTTCCCCTTCCACCTAAAATAATCTTTCACTGCCATCCTTCCTACCATTACTTTTCCACATCATCATTCTCTCAATCCTGCTTTTTTTCATAGTATTTACCACCATTTGGCATTATATTATATGTGTATTCATTAATTGTCTTTCTACTCCCACTATAATGAAACTTTGTGAAGACAGGAACTTCTGTTTTATTCATCATTCTCATCTTTTGTGCCTTCATTGGTGCCTGATATAAAGTGATGCTCAGTAAATGTTTATTGTTGGCTGAATGTAGACATACAGACTATATGGACTCACATAATATGGCTGACACCCTTCATACCAATGTATAGAAATTCTGGATAAAATGTAGAAATAAACACTTGAAATATATAGTTGAACTCAAACACAAGAATTGGAAATCCCTAGATGCCAGAAATGTAGCAGAAAGTTGAAACCAGAACAATCAACTTATAAGCCAACAATATTATATATGGACCACATAAACCATTAATAGCTTGAAATTGAAGTTTAACGCCCACCTGGGGATAGGAGATGTGGCATAAATTCAAAACTGTGACCCTTGCATAAAGTCTCAGTTCTGGCAAAGCTGCTACTTAGACAAAGGGATTAAAAAATATATCTCTGAACTTGTCTTAAGGAAGATGGTCTCCACTTCAGAAAAAAAAGCAATCTTTTAAGGGAATTTGAATATCCAAACCAATCCTCATGTGGATGCACATTCCAAACTTACAGTGCCCATGTGGTATGTGACTGTCTTAAGTTGGGAAATCAATGTAAAAAAAAAACACCTGTTATTCTGGACAAGTGAAACCCCTGCAGTATTCAGCAAAAGCAATCATGCAACCTTCCTCTACCAATATCTCTGCAACCTATGGCAAGTGTAATCACCACTGATAAAACAATTTCTATCAAAGTTGAACTCACAATAATAAATTATAAACTACATAAAGAAATGCCCCACCAGGAAGGAGAGTCATCACACACAATACATGTAAGAACTGGTACACAAAGAATTTGAAAAAACAAAATGACTAATTTGGGAGAAAGTACAAAATCTATGTGTTTAAAATGACAAAATAGTGGGTGGATTGAACAGCAGGTTTTACACAGCAGAAAGGAAATTGGTGAATTGAAAATCATGCAGAATACAAACTAGAAAGAAAATGTGATGGTATATATGAAAAAGATTGTGATATGGGGGACAGAATGAGAAACCCAATTTACATCTACTCTGAAGGAGACAATAAAAAGAATGGAGAAGAGGCAATATTGGAAGATTCAATAGTTGGAAATTTTCAAAATTAAGGAAAAACATGAATATTTGATGAAGGATGCCACATTCTAAGCAACACAAAGAAAAATAAGTAAATTCATTTCTAGGCACCTTTAAGGAAAACTGCAGACTGTCAAAGATAAAAAGAAAACTTTAAACACACTCAGAACTTAATCAGGGCTCATTTATGCTTATTGTATTTATCACATAATAATTAGAAACAGTAAATTAGAATAAGACAAAGCTGTCATTCTGGAAACACAAAGAAGTGCTAGTTGTTAGGCTGATGAAATTGGAAAGGAAAAGCTAAGTGGGCCAGGTACCGAGCTAGATTTTTTTTTTAAATGTGTTATGTAATTTAATACCCAAGAATTCTCAAGACATATTAAGCACATTTTATAAAAGTAAAAGGGAGTTCAGAAATAAGTATCTTTCCAAATCATACCAGCAATAAATGAACGGACCAGAATTCCTGAGGATTTTACTCCAAATTATGCTAAACAAATACAAGAATTTAAAACAAAACAGAAGCCATCTAGCTGCTCTACTAACCTGACTGTGACTTTTAAGAAGTTATGTAGCCTAAGATTCTGTTTTCTTATCTGTAAAATGAAAGTGAAGATAGTGCTAACCTCGCAAAATTGTTGTGAGGGATCATTTTCATGTGCAGATAACATACGACTTTGCACAAGTGAGTACTTTTTACAAGCTCTCTGTTTGTTTTTTTAACAGTTAATTATGACATGTGTCAGTCACTCTTTGTAGGCAGACACCATGGTTTACTCATCTTTCGTTCTCTATAGCCCTACCTAATAGGAGTTTTATTAACACTGACTAAATTACCATTAAAGGAATATAATTTATGTTCATAGTATTGACCATGGAATAATAAAATATAGGTTACACTTTGGTAAGACCGGAAAAGCCAAGTAATTCATTTAGAAAGTTTCCCATAAAAACTGGTAAGTAATTTACAACACTTTAAAGAATAAATTTATCAGGAAAACTTCTTACGTGGAACAGCTCCTTCTCTGATGTTTAGGATTCAATGGCTCAGTAAATACTAACTGTATCCCAGAAGGAGAAAAATAAATCTGTTTCTCAGAAGGTGTTCTCTGGATAAGAAAAATAGACAATAACAATCTATCAAATGGGCTTGATGTGTGTGCCAGGAAAATGTTAATAATGCATTAAGAGAAGATGACAACCCCCAGCTTATACTTGCCTGATGTCAAAGGATAGAAAGCTTTTTTTTTTTTTCTAAAGTAGTCTTTTTAAACATTTTTGTAAAGCTACAATACTGGTCTCCTTTCCATCTAATGTAGGAATAATTGAGTAAAATGAATAAATGTACGAATAATAAAAATAAACACAGCCTTTGAAAAGTTTGCTAACCCTTCAGTCAGTCTAAGCAGCACCTTTCCTTTGGACTTCAGATGAAATGACTGCTCCTTCAGGAACTATTGAACAGTAACGATAGCATTTATACAATACTTCAGATTATATTATATTAGGGTTTACGTATAGTCTGTCTGTGCTGCAGCATCTGGAACAATGCCAGCAGTTAGTAGTTTCCAAAGAAATCTTCATAAAGTGATTGAATTTAATAACATAGACTGACAACTCATAAAGTGCCAAGTAGTGTGCTTGTCACCAACAGCGTTAGGACCTAAAGAGTCCAGAGCTTATACAAGTGCTAACATCAGCAGCAGCCCTCAGTGATGACGGTAACCACTGAGGAGTGCTCGTGCTGCCTCCTGAGTGAGTGTCCGACCACAGTGCTGGCTCTTTCTATACTTGTTCCCAGCATTTGCCAAACTTGCCTAAAGATGAAAATCATCTGAGATGTGCAGATGCTGGTTCTCAGGCCCCTGACTGGAGATTCAGTCAGTCTAAATGGGCCCAGTATGTAAGTTTTTTTTTTTAAAGGATGGTTCTTATAATTAGGTAAAAATCTGGAAAAACCTATTTTAATCCTCACGGCAACACTTTCAGGTAAGTGAGATGAATTTTTTGAGGCTCATCACCATTATGTGACATGCTCAAAGTCACATGCCTAGCAGCCGACAGAGCTGGGGTTCAAAATTAGTCCTGCGTGCCCCAAAGCCTACACGTCTACTACCTGACTTTCTCAGCCACAGCAAGCAAAAGGCTGTAGGATGACTGGTGTTTGAGGAAGCCATGGATTCCTGCCATCTTGGCTCTTGGATCAAGTGAAGCCAGTTTTCAACCAGCGTAACAGGGAATGGGGTATGGAAAGGCTGTGTCCAGAGCTGGAGCGGGTCTGGCCTGATTTAAACCTATTCCAGCCTAACAAGGAAAACAACAGCTCTTTTGGGGTCTCTGCCTTTGTGTCTGAGTCCAAAGGCAAGCTCTTTTCTCCGCCAAGGCAAGCAAACGGCTTTAGAACTATTGTCGTTCCATCTTACATAGGGTCAAGAGGCCAGTTGGCATTTCCAAAAGCAACAGGCATTTCTTAGTAAAGCCGGAAAGACAGCTCTGCCTATGCCCTCCCGGTAGGAACGCCATTGTATCTTTTCTGCATAGAAACTTCTGTCTGTACTCAGATTTCTAAGTAAATAATGTCAATATTTACCAAGAACTTGTAGGAGTATAGAGAACATTGCAGGCAAAGTAGAGCTGTGAGGATGCAGTGCCTTAAAGACATCAGATTTGAGAGAATATAAGGGGGGGGGAAAGGCCACTAGTAGCTGTCCTGTATGTTTTCACACGATCTACCTTATTTACTTGTTTTTTCTTCTGCGCTTGACTTTGAGGTCCTGTAGAACAGGGTCTGTTTCTCATTTCTCATTGAGTTTCTAGGGGTTTGCATAGGGCAGAACATAATGAAGGCACAATAGATTCGTAGCATGAATTTATAACAGAATTTAGATTAAGTAAATACCCTAATCTCATGGGGTCTCAGTTCCTTTTACTGAAAGGTGTAAATAATAAGCAGTGGCCACCTATTTCACACGGTCCTTGTGCTAATGAAAGGAGGCATGTGAGAGCATCCTGTCAACCATAAACCATCATATGTGAATACGAGGCAGACAGATTATGTCCCATTCATCATTCTTCCCATTGTGTGCTACCTATCACAGTACCTGGTACTGTGTAAGTACTCAAACAATGTATAATAACTAACTGAACCTTAATTTACCACAAGCATAGCAGCACTATGCTTGATCTCACTAAATTCTCATTTCAACTCTAAAAAGTTGTTACTGATAGCAACATGCAATAGATGAAAAAGTGATGCCTAAGGAAACCAATGACTAGCCCAAGGTCACATACAGCGAGTTGTGGCAGAGCTTGGACTGAACCACCATCATTTTAAAGTCCTTGTCCTTGGGCTGGCCGAGTGGTGCATTGGTAAAGAGTTGGCTTGGGACACCAGCTCTGAGCAGCAGGGCCCCAATTGGATCCCACATATGAGGGCCAGTGACACTGCCCTCTACAGCTAAGAGGGTGAACAACAGCTCAACCTGGAGCTGGGCTGCTGTGAGTCACCGGTGACGGTGTAGGCTTCAGTGAGGCTGGCGGGCAGCTGGCATGAGCTTTTGTGAGCTGCCATCCAGTGGCCGGCAACTGATCTGCCTCAAGTGGGAAGAGCACAGTGATAATACCAACATGGGCCAGTGAAGCGACATTCTCCACAACTAGACTGAAGAACAAAAGGACAGCAACTTGTCTGTTCCCCTTCCCCAATTCCCCAGCGCTGTTCCCCTCCCCCAATTCCCCAATATAATTTTTAAAAAAATAAGAAAAAAAATAAATAAAGTCCTTGTCCTTAACAGCTAATAAACAAAGATAGAGCTGGTGTTGACAGAGAGGCTGAAAGAGAAGAGAGGGAAGAAGAAAACACACAGGATAACTCGGCTAATGAATGTGAATAGATCGGCAATACAGAGAGATCAAGTAATATTCCCAGGCAGAAACTGTATTTAAATCTAATATATTTTCTTTAAAATAAACATCATCCACAGCCTCAAGGCATTCTCTCAAGAAAAAAAAAAGTAAGAAAAAGAAACAAACAAAACCTCTGTAATCAATTTCTCCAACAAATTTCACTACCAAAGTATGATGAGTGTGTTGAAAGTTCTTGAAACAGTCAGCATATGCTTTGCTGGGTCCTGTCTCATCTGATCATTTATTTGACAGAGGAACAGCTACAGGTTGTGCAGTTTTCCTGACATAATTGCTGAGAGTCCCCTCCCCCAGATTAAATCACCCAGTGACAGCTGCAATTCTATCAAGCTACTTTTATTTTTTTTATTTTTAAACTTGGTCAGAAGACAGAAGGATAACAAGGTAAGGCTTGCAACAATATAAGTCATGTTAAGAAACATCACTAAGTGGCTTCGGATCCAAATCAAAGCTATGAAATATAGGATGGCATTAGATGCTGAAATGAAAAATACTAACCACATTTCCCTGAGAGTCAGGAATGAATACATGGCCACATTTTATATAACAGCCTGCTCAGAGGATTAGTAAAACAGAGGCTGCAAAACCTGGAAATTCTCCTATCCACATTAAGCTAATTGAGTTGGAGACATCCAATTCATCACATTTGCAGCCTGATTTATAAGCGACTTACCCTGCCCTGGAGTGAAATGTTATGAGCTAGCTATTCCGAAAATTTCAAACCCAGCAACTCTGAACCTGTCAATATCTTAATGGGACAGAGAAAAGATGAATCCCACTCAAGTGCACTCCTGTGACCCTGGTGGAATTATAAATATCTAGTGCACACTTTATGACTGACATTTCCATGAACAACCTAGCCACATAATCAATCAGAAACCCTCTGTGACTGAGCCCTATGGAAAGCACATCATCATTTCAGCAAGTTGATGGGGTAATTTGAAATCAGTTCCTTCCTAGGATGCAACTTCCATTCACCATAAAGAAAACAATCATATGAATGTTAAAACCCGAATTCAGAGAGGCAGGATATTATAGCGCTTGGCTCACATAGCTGGTAAAAGCTTATGCTACTAATAAAGAGGGGAAATTGCCTAAGGGCTGTACATCAAAAGTCCTGAGAGGCACAAGATCAGAAGCAGAGGTCCAGCCTTTAGAGCACTTTCCTGATGCAAATGCACCCTCAGGCCTTCTTGCCTGGAGGAACCTGTTGATCTCCGCTGCTGCAAGCTGCTGTGGGATCAGGGGTGCCTCACTGACACACTGGATCTAGACGCCTCCTGGTGTTTTTTTTGAGCTTCCAGAAGAATTCTTCTTGAGAAGGATAAACATCCCTCATCCAGGCATAGAAATTACAATCTTGGGTTCTCAGAGATGGAAGGGAGCTTGAAATTCATTCCACCCAGGAGTCCTTAACCTCCAGTCTGTGGCCCTTAGAGAGTCCATAGATGGGTTTTAAGTGATCCATATCATCCCTAAAATTTTACGCAAACTTTTT
>NW_017731429.1:3296399-3302144 GCF_001890085.2 Hipposideros armiger | reverse complement strand
GGCCAGGACCTCATGACTACTGGAATTAAACATATACTAATACATCCTAATGATATTAAGAGCAATAAGGAGAGCTACTATTTTTGTGTATTTCTTATGTGTATTTCTGAGCTAAGATCTTTGTATAGATTTTTCTCACTTGAACTTCATAGCAGCAGATGAGCAAATGCCATTATTTTACAATTTAGAAACCTGAGGCTTAAGGAAGTTAAGTAACTCAAGGATGCCCACACAGCCAGTAAGTACAGGACCTGATATTTGAATGAATCTGGTTGAGTCTGATTCCAAGGCCAAAATGAACTTTATGTTATACTTTTCTATTGGTTGTATTAGCCATAGTCTGTGTGTCTGTTGTAGCATTTGTAAAAGTGTATGTGCTCAACCAAATAATAATTTTATTTGGAAGAAAGGGTTGCATGACCAACATGTTTGAGAAATACTGTGTGTTAACTATATCCCCATCTTAGTGGTTTATATTGCATATTATCATATTAAAGACTCTGAGAAATCCTTCAATAAGTTAATAGATTTAACTTCTCAAATGTTTTCACCATCCATCCCTTTATTTTTACTTTGGGGAGTCCCGGTCTAGTTTCATTGTAGATGCCAATAAGAGAGATAAAAGAAAAACACAAAGCAGAGATGTGGCCCATTTCATAGGAGTTTATTTCTATTAAGAGCAAGACAAATGGAATATCTAGAAGAAAAGACAACACCTAGTTCTATAAAAATTATTTAGAATAGTAGAATAAGGTATATATAAATAAAAAAGTTCAGACTCCATGTGTCATGTGATATTATGACCAGGTGGAATCAAGCAAGAGTTAATAGGCACGCTTTCCTGGAGGAAGAGGATTTATTGTACTGTTGGCTAAAACGTACCTTCCTATGACCAGGCTCTGGAAACTCTGGTAAAAAAGTAGTCCGTGAAACAAAGTGCACTTTCTCTTTCTTTCCTGCATTTCTGTATATCGGCTTCCTCATTCATGAGCAGTGCCCACTATAATTTCCCAAACTTGCACTGCCTGCAGATCCACCAGTGTTTTCCCGTATGTATTCAATACGCGCCCAGTTGTTCAATGATGTAGAAGTTTAGCTCCCTCTTTTGTACTCTCACTTTCCAGTATAGCTTCCAAGAACTGTTTATTCTGGTCTCAGTGAGAATTAGAAGACAGAAAATCATGTTTATCGGATCAAAACAATTCACACCCATCTAAGACAAGATAGCTGTAAACTTTCTTGTAAACAGTCATTGAATCTAAGATGGCTTTGACTGTAAGATACACCATTTTTGATGTGCTCTAGGAGATGCTGCCAAATTTAATTGCAAGATGCCACTGATTTTAGGGCACATCCAGATTTCAGATACGTAATACATGAGGAAGTAATCAGGTTTAAAATTGATGAAGTTCTGTATCAGTGATGATAAGGAAAGAGAGAAGGGGGCAAGGGAAAGGGAAAAACAAGAAGTCTATGCCTTGAATTCTATTAATGTCACCAACCTTCCAGAAGGTAATTATTCATCACAGTGTTCATACTGATGCTTAAAAATAATTAATTTTTGAAACTAATTTTAAAAACCAGTATTTGTTGAGGGACTGAGGGCATAACACTGAACAAAACCAATATAGACCCTGACCTTGTGTGTGTGTTAATATAAAAATGGTAATATTGATAATAAATGTATTAAAACAAAATAAAAGTAATGGCTATGAATAAAAGTAGAATTAAAACAACCAATTAGATTTCTAGTCTAACAAATGTCCTGTTAACATGAAACAGCATAAAGAATAGCTTTCTTCATTGAGTGACAGTTGAATGTGTAACTTCTGCACTGATTACTCCTAAAAACGATAAGATAGTTTATGAAATTAAGCATGTATAGAATGAATAGTTTAAAAGAAAGAATAACCAAATAAACATTGCAGAAATAGGTGTTTCTGGGTCCTGAGGAGGAGAAACATGAGGGTGTGGCGGGAGAGACTTGGCTGGGCTCTCTGCTGACACAGGAACCCAGTGTGAGGACTGTACCTCCATGTGAAAAATTATTCAATTGCTCAAAACAAAGCATGTCTCTCTTGGTAAGCAACCTGGTATCCATCAATGGATAAATGAATAAAGAAGAGGTGGCACATATACACAATGGATTATTACTCAACCATAGAAAAGAGTGAAATCTTACCATCTGCAACAACATGGATAGACTTAGAGAGTATTGTGCTGAGTGTAGTAAGTCAGTGAAAGACAAGTGTCATATGATTTCACTTATATGTGGAATCTAGAGAACAGGCTAAATGAACAAACAAAACAGAAATAAGTTCATAGATGCAGAGCTTTTTGATGGTTGCCAGATGGAGGGTGGGGGGTGGGAAATGGGGATTAAGAGGTATAAATTAGTAGTTATAAAATAGTCATAGGAATGTGGAGTATAGCATGGGGAATATATAATAATTATAGTACTATTGTAATAACCATATATGGTGTCACATGGGTACTGGATTTAACAAGGTGATCACTTTGTAAGTTATAAATGTCTAATCACTATTGTACACCTGAAACTAATACAGTATTATATGTTAGCTGAAATTTTAAAAATAAATATTAAAAAATAAATAAATTCTTACAATCTTAAGAAAAATAATGTAAAAGGAAACTATCCCCCAAATACCAGTTTTGGTCATGAAAGTGGAACATAATCCCTTGGGAATTTATTATTGGGTGGATTGAACTATTTTAAAGATAGAACCTGTTTTCCTTATATTTCCTCATAATGTTTTCATCTATCAACACTCTTCATGGTTCCCATTTAGAAAACTACATTTCTTACACATTCCCTTATAGTTTACATCTGCTTAATTTTACAAAATAAAGCTCTATGAAAAAAGGACCTTCAACTTTTACACATGTGGAGCCAATGAATAAAAATTTAAAGCTAGGATCTCTTTAAAAATAGAACAATTTAGAAGAAGGTGATATAGCANTAGGATGGTTGCTTCTTGTGAACAAACTGAAGCCAGAACTAACATGTCCCCTGAGCTGAGTCTATTCTCCAAGGACATCACTCGTGTCTTTGATGTTTCCACTTGACATGGTTTTAATCCCTTCACCAGCCTATTTGTCCCTCTCTGGAAGCACTCCAGTTTGTCCCCATTCTCTCTGAAATATGCTTACCAGGTCCTAGTACCACACTCTGGAACAATGCAGAATGGAATATGACAATTCCATTAGTGTTACCAACTATTACATTGACTTTTTTGAAAGCTCTGCATACTGATAACTCCTTGAACTGACGGTATGCTGAACCTCACCCTCCCAATCTCCCATTTCTTTATCATGTGTTACTGTTCCCTTCCCCACTGATCATTCAAAAAAGTAGGAATAAGGAGAAGAGAATGGAATGGAAAATGGAGACTGAGAAATAGGCAGGGAAGATAGAGGAAGCCACAGGAATCTGGGGCGGGGGGGGGGAGTGTTGCTGTAAACCCAGATAGTAAAATTCAAGCTGACAAACAACAACCTCCTTAATCTTAATAGCTGCCCTAAATCTGTTTGTTAATATTATCTTCAATGTACAAATGTGGACACTAGGGTTCAGAGAGGCTCAGGGATTTCCCTAATGGCACACTGCTGACATCAAGCCCACCCTGCCCAGCAGCTGTGGTAAAGCAGCTGACAAGAGAGATGACAGTGTCACCACAACATAGATTAGTCTTTTAGATATGGGCCCTTCCAATTGGGTTTCTCTAAAACTATCTCCTCAGTGGTTACACAAATATGCAAAGTGATATCAGAGTTAACTAATAATGAGGCACCTGTTATTCCTGCTGACTCAAGCTGATGCACTCAAGTTTAGCTGGAGAGGTTTAGGACAAGAGAGATTTGTGTCCAATGTCAACAATCTGGATGTGGCCCTTTGGGAAAGCTGAAAATTGGTATAAATAAACAAATAAAACGTTAGTGATCACAATTTCCCACAACATCTAGAAGTTGGAACAAGGAAACTTCTGTGACCTACTGTGTAGAACACACCCACTCTCTACTTTTCTCATGAAAAGGGGGAATACACTCTGGTCTAGGAATCTGGGATCCAGGTCCCTGTCTCAGCTTCAGTGTTAACTGTGCGTCTGCCTAGTGAAAGTCCCAGGACCTATCCATTTTCTTATGTGTAAAATAATGGAGTTAGGCTATGTTATTTCCAGTGCTCCTGCACAGTTCTAAGTTCAATAATTCTACTGAACACCAGGTCACCTGGCTATTTAGGGCCTTTACTGCCTGGGTCCATACATGATCTAAAGTATAGCAGGGTATCATGTTGATGGAATAAGGGGCTAGGGCTGCTTTTTCAAATTCATGTAAATATATTGAATGGCTAGTGATTGCTCTGCTTTCATTGTTCATAATAGAGAAATAAAGCCTGTTTTTAGAAATGCCATGTTTAAGTTTTATATTGCTTGTTTATAATTAAAAGCTGGTAATATAAACGTCTTATTGTTCTCTGGGAAAATAAACCACCAACAGAACAACTTATTAAATTAAATTCCTTGACATACAATTTGAGGAGATGAAACCAAAGGGGGGAAAAAAAACATCTCTAGAGCACCCGTTCTAACTGCAACTACTATAATTTTGAGCTGGATTTTACAAGAGACCTGTGTCTTTTATGTGTGCCCTGGGGCTTAATGGCCCTTTTTGTGGGTGGGGGAGGTTGTTCTCCCCTGGTGTGATATGTAAAGTGACTTCAATTAGAGCCTCCTGAACACATTTTAAATGAACTTACCTGTGACCTCAAAATTGGCCAACTCTAACACCCTCCATGTTCTGCCAACACAGAGGGAACAGATCACCTCTCTTAGGAGTGATTTTGGTGAGTCAACTGGCTTGAGGGAATACATCCTAGGACTGCTGCCCTGGGCTTAAATCAGCAAGCTCGACACTGGCAGTTCCTTTGCAAGTGGGGGAAAATCAATTCAGCTTTCTCAACCACATTTTCTCATAAAGCCGTCTCTCTTAAATAAGCATTATGAGGTTCTTTTGTATATGACTACAGAGGATAAAATTGCCTCCTGAAAGACTGTTAAGTAAGGTTAAATAAGCGCTTAGTTATATATTTGTAGTTTCTGTTCACTAAATGATTCATGCACTTCTTGATTTCTCAAATGTTTAAGTTCCTCACAGAGAGAAACTCTCTAACTCCTATTATTGCCTCTCGCGGTGTTAAGCAAAGCCCTGGTAACGTACATGGCAATCACTGAATAAATCTGTGGCAACGTGGAGTTCGCTATTAATAGCTGTTCTGGAAAGTCAGTGTGTAACGAAGTCTCCGGAGAGGTAATGACAATATGGTGCTCAAGTTTGGTGAAGTATAATAGGATGGGGCCGGACCTCTGAGACACACCCAAGTTTGAGAACCACTGGTTTAATTGGTAGTAATGACAACCACAATAGCGGTTGAGCAGAGGAAACAGGAGTAGTTACCACTGGAAAGAGTTCAAGTTCAGGCTCTGCCAATTCTGACCAATGTGCTTGAGGGAATGATTTAACTTCTCTGGACCTAAGGTTTTCTTCCCTACCCCACAGCCTGTTTTGTAAGAGGGAGAAGTTGGACCAGATCAGTGACTTCCTGACCTTCTTGACCTTGATCACAATAAGAAATGTATCTTCCCTAGGTAGTTTGATGGGAATTGCATTGAATCTATATATTGCTTTAGGCAATATGGACATTTTAACTATATTAATTCTTCCTAT
>NW_017731429.1:3293266-3295909 GCF_001890085.2 Hipposideros armiger | reverse complement strand
TCTAAAACTGCCAAGTAAATTCATTGCACATCCTCTAGTGGATCAGTTGCAGTTTGAAAGTCTGGATTTGATGATGTCTACAGTCCCCTTTAGTTTTAAAATTGCATCATTCTCACTTGCTGATGAATAATATTATACTCTATGAGTGAGGAGTCTGTCAGACTAGTTGGACTCATATCACAGATCTATCAAGGACTAACTGTGTGACCTTAGACAAGTTTTTCCAACTTCTTCATGCCTGTTTCCTTGTCCATAAAGAGGGAATAATAAGAAAACCTAGTTAATGGGGTGGTTGAGTGGAATAACCCAATCATGTGAAGCATTTAGAATAGTGTCAGCATGTATTAGGAAGTCAGTAAACACATTTTATTATTGTTATTATTTCTTCTAAAACAGCCTCCATATAGAAAGCTTGGTGAGCAGATATAAATACAAAGAAAGACAAATTCATGAAATTAAAATTTAGATCTTAGCAGCTGCCTCATACCCCTTCCCTAGAACCTAGTTTTGTTGAACAAATATAAATGAACAAATAAAGACTGCTAATATAGCCCAAATCACTTTGTCAAAGAGAACCCCAGCTTAATAGATGCTTGATTTCAAAAACAACAAAGTTATACTATACAGAATGATACTATAGTAATTCCTTAGAGTATACACGAGTGGGAGTTTATCTGCATTTAGAATTAGTAGAGTATGATTATAAATATACTGCTAGATCTAGAACAAAAATTGGTTCAATTTTCATGGGCTAATAATAATATTCTCTAGACTTTTAATATGGTTAATGTGTAAATTCAGTAAGTTTGTTTAATGCCTCTGTTTTATTATTCAAAGATATAACACATCAACTTGTTACTATGAAGTAATGTTTTTTAAATAAACATATCAGGAATTATATATATATTTAAGTCAATGCTTCTCTCCAAATAGACACCTTGAAAGATTATACACATATTACAACATCCTCTATAACTAGCCATAAAGTTAAGTAGGTATCTTTATGCTTCAGTACAGTCTTGTTTGGATTACCTGGTCATGCTCCCAATTTATTTGCTATACTTTGTTTGAACTAGCCAAGGTGACAGTCACAGTCATATGAAAGACAAAAATTTTGGATAATATACCCTTGCTTACCTGAGATGGGGGTACTCTATTGTGTAAAGCCATTCTCTCAAGGACAACAAGTATGAAGATACAATAACAAGTGCCATCTTTATTGAGACTTCAAATGGTTGATTGATCTTAAATTCAGATTTGCTGTCGCATACACATACATTTTTCTAGTTTTTTAAGTATAAAATAATCACCATGTACTGAGCACCTACTAGGTGCGAAGTCCTATTCTAAAAACTTTCCATGTATTATCTCAAGTAATCAATACAGTAAACCTGTGAGTTATATACTATTACTTACAACAGAAAGTCAGTAGATTTGCTAAAGGACACATCTAGAAAGAAAAGACCCAGAATTTGAACACAAGTAGGTCTGATTCTAAAGTTCATCTGCTTTCCATTAGCTAAGAAAGAGTTAAAGATTCCGTAGCCCAATCAATGTCAACACCTATTTATGAATGTATGATGTGACATTTGAAATGATTTCTATGTATTTTTGCTAATAAAAAAGAATTGAAAACACACTGACTAAAAGGTTACATTTCCAATCTTTTTTAATGTGGAAGTGGATAGGGATTATGTAGCATTTTAGGGCACCAAAAACAACAGCATCGTTAACAGTAATAATCAGAATCCTTTACTGTGAGCTTTATGTAAGCTCATAAGTAGCCTCCGTGAGCTTTACATTATTTCTAATTGTTACAGCAAGTCTTGGTGGAAGTGAAATCTTAGCCTTGAGAAGAATGTCTGTGTGTAACTGTTAACTCTTTAGGAATAGCTGCAGCTACAAATAATCACTAATGATACTTAGAATTATTATAAATACTCCTCATGTTTAAAATGTGTTATACCTTTAATATACATAACAACCTATTATTTCTTAGAGGAAATTTATTATTGCTGTTATAACTATTGTATCAACGAGGGAAATAGAATATCTGGATGTAATTCCTCTGACTTATCTTTCCAAACCCATGGTGGGGACTCATTAACCCACAGTAGGCTAGCTCTAGAGCACATTCTTGAATTGTGAGATACTGCAGTAGGTCCTATGCCTACCATTTTCTTCTTCCTTTTCCCAACTTCTGGCTGAAATATCCAAGATTATCTGGGCTATGCTATTAACTTTCCAGTTAATAATTATTGAAGCAAGAAATGTTTCATTTGCATAGATTTTCAACCGGGAGCTTTTGTGCCTGGATTCAGTGTACATCTGTCAAAGCCATATTTCACTCAACCTTTCCCTCTCACCAAGGTCTGGGCCTGGAACAAAATGCGTTACTCACAAGTATGAAAATCTCTGCCAAATCCTTCTTATGTTTTTATTAGCTAAGAACTTCTCAATTTAGCCTCACAAAACTCAGTTTCTTCCCCAAGACCAGAGGCCTCCGGAACCATCAGCTCAGCTACTTCTACCATCTAGTGGCAAGAGACAGAAACAAACAGTTTTTACATTTTTGAACGTTCCTTTCTAAAGTAGCAAAATCAGCCTGGTTTCTAATCAGTAATCTCACTAAAAGCACTATGA